>NC_140299.1:17401627-17423779 GCF_964211825.1 Aythya ferina | reverse complement strand
GCAAGCTATAGACATTAGATTGAACATATGCAATAATATTTTATCTAACTTTCTGACTGTAGTTTTCCAAAAGTATTCAGTTTAAGCCAGGTGAACGACAAAGACAATTTTATAGCCAAAAATGAAAATTTGAGTAATCTTAATAATAAAGCTTCTAGTTTTTTCCACTGTAAAAATATATTTTCAGTTTCACCAAAATTTGAAGAAGCTACAAATCCAAAATCAGATTTTGATTTCACTACATGCTACTTAATCTTCTCTGTAGTCCTACTTTACGAAAATTTGAGAATATTTTTTATATATACTTCTAATTGAAAAGCCCTTTTACCTAAAACTATATTAGCAAGTACATTTCTCTCTTGTATTGAAACCGTCATTTTTCTCAATACATGACATCATTTAATTTCTATGAAGATTCTGTATTTTTATTCTTCTCTCTATAACTCTTTTAAAAATTCTGTTGCATTTCACTGTAGGTTATGAGGGCAAACTGTGATCTTTACATGCACAGATAGCTCTATTTTACTCATCAAAAATGACACTGACTACTCAATAATGAGTGTTTCTAAGCAGCAGACTTCAGATATTTAGATTTATTTATTTCATCTTCAGTATGATTTATTCAGCCTTCAAAATATAAGGTAATTACTCCAAGAACATATTAAGAATTAGAAATTTTAAAATTATTCAAAATTAAATTATTATATTTGAAGCCATCATTGTTTCATGTCAGAAAGATGCTTTCCAATCATTAAACCATTTTTTAAAAGTCTGGCGTATTTATAAGAAATGATAGCTGGTTCATTTACACTTCTAAATTAATCATATGCAAAATTTAACCTTGTTTAGCAGCACATATGACAGTAGCAAGCTGGTCATAATTAGTGGAACAATGTGTTTTCCCTCAAAAGAACAAGAATTCAGACTTCAGTAAGAATGATTAAAATCAAAACTATAGTAATGAGTTAAGATAATGTTTTTTTCTGAAATTCTGAAGTCCTTAATTTTGCAAAACCTGTATGTTTTAAGCCCCTCATAGACTTACAGAAAGATTAAGCAAAGCATTGGAGACATCTTGGAATGTAAATGTGGATCTGAATGAATTCTAACTATATTTAGGTACAGACATTAATATCTGTATATCTCAGAGGGCATAAACATCTTTACTTTCTGTATTTTTTTTTTTTTAATTTCTTTTCCTAAACTAAGACAAAAGTCTAGTGAAAAACACAGAGGAAGTGTGAACAAATGGATCAGACAAAGTAGTAATGACCTGGAAGTTCCATAATTTTGACAGAAAACTGCACAGAAATGTTACTGGCTATTTGCACAAAAACATTCCTTACAAGCAATAGAATTCCTTAAAATTGAGAATACAGATTGCTGCTTGGAACAGATTAATTAATAGCAGGTGCCAAATAATCTCTGATGTATTGCATAGAGGCCTGGGACAAATCAGATCTGACAGTTCCTGGTAAAGCCATCTAAGTCAGTGCTCTTCTGCCACAAGTGTCTGTAAATGTTTACTATGTACTCAAGCAATCTGCAAATGGTCAATAGACCAAAACTAAGATGGAACACAGCAAGTAGCAGGTGTTATTTTCCTATTTGCTCTCAGGGATCATTCTGAGGTATGTTTAGAGTGTTTTCTTCCTGCTTGACAATTTTCACTTCCTACAGTATTGCTTTCTCTAGAAAGTTATCCAGCTATTGAACAAGTGATCAAGACCAAAATTTTGCCATGCTGGTCAAAACAGACATGGATTAGTTTATATATAGTCAGTTGAAGGTTAATGAAACTAAATTATTATGGGGACCCAGATATTGCAATGATCAGCAATATGGAAATATCTATACAAATAATTAGACAGCATTATCCATAATTCAGGAACATAGCCTACATTTGCATTAGAGGGGACTACAGTATTATGAGAATAGACATGGTTAAGAAATCTAAAAAGACAAATAGATATTTTGATAAATGACCAGTCAGTCCAACCCTCTTCTGTGGGTACCCATCATTAACACAGTACTATTTATTGGATAGAGCTTTTTATGGCTGGAATTCATTCTCTTGCATCAGTGAAATATGTTAACCTCCAGGAATGGCTGCAAAACCAAAATTTATGACCTCAGTCTACTGAAGGAGATTATCAAAGTACTAAACATCTACTGTGAAAGGACTAAACACCCCAGAGGATAAACTTCAGTGGTTCCTTATGCAAGATTTGCCTTCTGCATACATCCTTATTTGTCTCACATTGGCTTCATCTAACCTCAGGAGGAGACCAGACTGTGCAAACCAAACCACCCTAATATTTTCCTTCCCTTCCATAGGTCCTTTTCCCACAAAAATCAAGACGCAAAGGTGAAAGAGGCACAGATCAGATAATACAACCAGTTGACATTACTTCTAGTCCCTCATATAGCCTAAAAATATATAGCCTAAAAAAGAAATCAGGAGAAATGATCAAATGAACTGTACTGCTAACCAATAATCTATTTCTTATCTTTTCTATTGAAGAAATGCAAAGGGAGAAAAAGAAGACGAGTACTCAAAGTTGATAAAAATGAAGTCCAGAATGAAAGCCAACTGAAGCCACTCTGTAAATTACAAATATTTTAATACTATTTTTAGACCAAAATAAAGTTAAAATTACATTTAATTTATTTATTTTATTTTTTATTTTTTTTATTATTATTTTTTTTTTCTGTACAGAACAGGAGGAGGAGGGAATAAACCATATCAGACAGTTTCCATTTGCTTTTTCAGCTGAACAACACATATCAGCTACTTGCAAGAAGGAAACCACATGGGTTGTATCACTAAATGGAAACATAACAGGAAAACTATAAACATCATATAGACACTGCAGATTTCCCAGTTCACTGATTTTGATGCTAATAGAGACAGACTTCCTTTGAAAGTGCAATGATCTGCATGCCTTTTGATCAATGTCTTGGGACAATCTAATATTATTTCACTTTAGGGTAACAACTAGTCTTTGCATTTGTTTCTTTGTAAAATACTTGCACATAAGAGAACCGTCAAACAAATTAATACATGGTATGCTAATGAACTGTGAGTGAGACTGCATGTATGTATGTCTGTATATCACAAGGTGTGTTTACAAATGTCCACGGGAGGAAGATATCATTTTTGTCCCTGGTCAACCACGCCAGTCTTCAAGAGGTGCTTGGAACATAATTTCCAGCCTTCAGAGACTCTAGTATTGATGCTTTACAATGCCTTTCAGATTTGAAACTTGCAACTAACTGTTCATGCATGAACATTATTTCCTGAATGACATGTGTGCATATATAAAGTATGTGTAAGCTTAAAAATGAGCCTAGCTGTGCAGAGACATTCCTTATATGTGGAAGAAGAAGTACTACTTTTGATTAAAATACATTGTAGAAAAAGCTTTTTTTTTCTACAGAAAAATGGTGCCAAAACACTTGCATGTGGATGCACATGTTAAGTCACGGCTCTGAAGCCAGTGTTTCTTGTTTAAAATTTGGTTATAGAATTATAGAAGCAGAAAGTATCTCTTGACTTAGCTCTTGAGCTAGTATAAAACACTTTTCGGTTGTGGGTCAGTACCACTTTGCATGGCTGGACTTATTCTTAGCTTCACCTCTTGAAGGGTATATCGTACCAGCTGCAATTCTATGACACCCTTGAATAGTCAAAGTCATGATGAGTGTAACTTTTTTTGACTTGATTATGAGATTTTCTTGCTAAACTTGAAAGATAAATCTGTAGCATCAGAATCCACAGAAAGAATGAAAAGCTTAAGAATTTGTAGTTCATTTAAGGGGAAGATTTATTCTGAAAAATTTTAAAATCAGATGTTTAAATCTGATTTATAGATAAAGATGTATATCAGATGTATAAATCTGATTTATATCTGATTCATAGGGAAAAAACTGAGGCCTTCTATGATGGACTGTGTCCTATGTCCCTGTAACATTCTTCCCTCTAAACTGTAGAGAGAAGGCTTTGATACATGACTATTCGATAAATAAGGGATTTGGCTAGATAACCACATCCAAAGTATTACAGTCAACAGCTCATTGTTCAAATAGAAACCAATAATAAGTGGTTTTCCTCAAGGGCCTGTACTGGGACCAATACTGTTCATTAATGCAATAGACAATTGCATTGAGTGCACTCTCAGCAAATTTATGGTTGACACCAAAGCTAATATAATAGCTGCCTTCCAGAGGGACCTTGACACGTTTAAGAAACAACTCCATATGAACTTCATGAGGTTCAACAAGGCCAAGTGTAACGTCTTGCATTTGGGTTAGGGCTACCCCCAGTACCAGACATGACCGTTTTGTTGCTTTATTTAAAGACAAAACCCTTACTACTCACACTACTAGGAAGAAAATTAATTCTGTTCTAACTGAAACCAGGACAACTGGAAAATTAGGTAATAAAAAGATTTTCAGGTATTAAAGCAATCCCTTTCCAGCCCAAATATTCTATGTTTTCATGATTTCTATGATTTTCAAAATTTGATATTTTGGTATACCATATTTACTGGATCTCAGTTTTTATGCATTCATTAATTCATTAAATTTACCAGAACAAAGGTAAGTACCATTCTAATTCCAGAATAAATGGATGGTGTTTACCCCTGGACAAGTGAAAGAAGTCCAGGCAAAAGCCAGCAGAGAAATAGCACAGAATTACAGAATCATCTAGGTTGGAAGAGACCTCCAAGATCACCGAGTCCAACCTCTGACCTAATACTAACAAATCCTTCACTAAACCATATCACTAAGCTCTACATCTAAAGATCTTTTAAAGACCTTCAGGGATGGTGACTCAACCACTTCCCTGGGCAGCCTGTTCCAATGGTTAACAACCTTTTTCAGTAAATAAGTTATTCCTAATATCCAACCTAAACCTCCCCTGGCACAACTTTAGCCCATTCCCCCTCGTCCTGTCACCAAGCACATGGAAGAATAGACCAACCCCCACCTCGCTACAGCCTCCTTTAATGTATCTTTTTGTATCTAAAGAGTGCAATAAGGTCACCCCTGAGCCTCCTTTTCTCCAGACTGAGCAATCCCAGCTCCGTCAGGTGCTCCTCGTAAGACTTGTTCTCCAGAGCCCTCACCAGCTTCATCGCCCTTCTCTGGACTTGCTTGAGCACCTCAACGTCCTTCTTGTAGTGAGGGGCCCAAAACAACACAGTACTTGAGGTGCGGCCTCACCAGAGCTGAGTACAGGGGGACAATCACTTCCCTAGCCCTGCTGGCCACACTGCTTCTTATGCAAACCAGGATGCTGTTGGCCTTCTTGGCCACCTGAGCACACTGCTGGCTCATATTCAGCCGACTATCAAGCAATGGCAGCTTTCTAATCACTCATCTCCCAGCCTGCTTGGGGTTATTGCGCCCCAGGTGCAGGACCCAGCACTTGGCCTTGTTAAACTTCATGCAGTTGACCTCAGCCCATCGGTGCAGCCTATCCAGATCCTCCTGCAGAGCCTTCCTACCCTCGAGCAGATCAACACACACACCTAACGTGGTGTCATCTGCGAACTTACTGAGGGTGCACTCAATGCCCTCATCCAGATCATCGATAAAGATATTAAAGAGGACTGGCCCCAGTACCAAGCCCTGGGGAACGCCACTAGTGACTGGCCTCCAACTGGATTTGACTCCATTTACCACAACTCTTTGGGCCCGGCTATACAGCCAGTTTTTAACCCAATGAAGCATACGCCAGTCCAAGCCAAGAGCAGCCAGTTTCTTGAGGAGAATGCTGTGGGAAATGGTGTCAAAAGCCTTGCTGAAGTCAAGGTAGACCACATCCACAGCCTTTCCCTCATCCACCCAGCGTGTCACTTTGTCATAGAAGATCAGGTTCGTCAAGCAGGACCTGCCTTCATATTTTCCTTGCATTTTGTCCAGAACTGTCAGTGGCCATAGACAGGAGGGATATCAAATTGTTAATAGACTATGACTGCTGTCCTAGTTCAAAATTTGAAGATATAATCTGCAGCAGGTTTTCTACCAACCAGTCTTTCCTGTTAGCTAGAAAACAAATCCCTTCTGAAGCAGCTTTCAGATTCTACTCAATAATTGTAGCTAATGCTTCAAACTCCTATGAAATGAAGAGAGACATTCAGCTTTGGATGAAATTAAATACCAGATAGGGTTATTCTGCAGTATTGACAACAATATTGCAGGATTTTGGAGGCCAGAAAATGAAAATTGTAATAAGAAAACAATGACACCAGAAAGGAAGAATAGGTCAGAAAAGATTTCTAAGTATTTAAAGAAAGCCAACACTGATTTTTTTTTTCTTTCTTTATTTTTTTTTTCTATTCATACTGGAAATAAGGCAACAAAAAGATTTTCAGGCATTAAACCAAGGAAAACATACTTCTCCAAGAAACAGCTTATGATCCCAAATTAATATTGATTTGCATCAATAAAAAAAGAGGAAAAGATATGGTAGTCATTTAAAAGAGCAAAATAATTTAGACTCTTGGGAAAATTTTAACTTAGACATAGTAATTATTTTTCACTTTTGTGTAAAATGGGTAAGTTAGAGTAGTAATTCTACTTGTGCAGTTATTCACTGTATTGTTGTACATTCTGGTCTGAACTGCTTTCTGTCATTAAACTTTGATTACTTCCTTTGAAGGTTTCACATCTAAACATCTAGGCAACATCTATCTATATTTAATATTCAACCAATTTTTCTCAAACCATTCTTACAGTATAAATTATAATTATCCTTTCATTTTAATGATCTATAGACTGTGTATCCTTGTAAACATACAAGAATGCTGACCTTATCAACTGTGTCAATTCAGTATTAACAAACAAAAGAGGAGAGGGGGAAATCAACTCTCTGGATGAATTGAAACATTTGTTCTATTCTCTCATGACAGTTATAGATCCATCTAGAAGGTTATTCTCTTGACAATAGCTAGAACCATGTGGCAGAGAGAAAAATGCCCAGAATCTGAAAGTAGATTCACTACTCCATACAAGAAATTTCTCTTTAAATTGTTTGAGTTATTCTATTAAAAGAGGAACTATGAAAAATTACTAACTGTAGTTTTGCATTTATTTCATGTATCATTAAATGAGAAACGGGAATGCTCTCCAGCTACAGTATACAGCATCGGTATCTTGGGTATTTTACTTTATCTGTCTCTCTGTGGCCAAACATAGCTTTAGCAAGCAATGTTGATGAGCAAAAAGAAAGGTGAGAGATGTGTGAAAAGACAATGACAATAAAAGAACTTTGTTATTATAGACTCTTTGCCTTGCCCAAGTAGCAAAGACTTGTCATCCAAAAAGGTAAAATTTTTGATTGCAATAATCTTAGAATTGTAGAACCATAGAACCAAAGAATCATAGAATCATAGAATGCTTTGTATTGGAAGGAAACTTAAAGAACACCTACTTCCAAACACCCTGCTATGGGCAGGGACACCTTCCACTAGACCAGATTGCTCAAAGCAATCCAACCTAGCTTTGAACACCTTCAGGGATGGGGCAACCACAGCTTCTCTGGTGAACCTGTTCTAATGCCTTAGTAACAGTGCTCATAGTAAGGAATTTGCTAGTCATATCTAATCTAAATCTGCAGAAACCAGAAATCATAATTCTTTTGTTATCAACAGTTATCTATGTCCTTTATATACCTAGTATGAAGTGTGCAGACTGAATGTTGTCACTGAATATTGCCAACATTCTCAGTACAGGTTACCACCTTTTAGCAAGCTGTTTTTAATTTGTAGACGTGCAAACAGGAAAACATTTAATCTAGAAAGCAAGTTTGCACGAACTCTTAGAATCATAGAATGGTTTGGATTGGAAGGGATCTTAAAGATCATCTAAATCCAACCCCCTTGCCATGGGCAGGGAGACATTCCACTAATGAGCTTTAACATCACATCCTTCCTTTGTACAGTTAGGTTTTAGTAACTTGTTGCTTGTCATGGACAGGAAAAGCTATACACATGTACGATTTTATACATTAGAATAATTGAATTATTGTTAAACTCTGTTAGATTAGGTGCTGCAAACATAAGTAATAATAATTAATTTCTAGAGTTTTTTAAAGAAATTTTATTAAAACTTTGATAAGAAAATGATGTTTAAGTAGCTAAAATTACATTTCAGTTTATCAGAGTATTTGATTAAGAAATACTTACGAAAATGTTCCATAGAGAAATCTAAAATAAATCTGGCAGTACTCAGTGTGTGTAGGAACATTTCCCATATTTACATTTCTAGATTCAAGGCCATCGGCACTGACCATGCAGTAGTAAAAATAAATAAACCCTAAACCTGCATATTTTATCAGTATATTACTTAATTGCTTTTTATTTCAGCCTTAGACTTTCCATAATGATTTTAGTGCAATATTCAGAATTGAATCTATAAAAAATAACATGCATTGAAGAGATTTATTGCATTAATTTCTGCAATTCTTTCTTTTGTATGATTTCTGTAGTAATTGCAAAACAAAGATTTCTGTAAGAAAATGCAAACAAATATAACAGAAAATTTGACATCACAGAATTTGTAAATTAGTTTTGACCATTCTCTTTAAAGATAATGGGAGGTCTGCTTTGGACTTTTATCACCAAAAATCACTTATTAGATCCAGAAATTACAAAATAATTTAGTGACAGAGAGACAAAGATTGATTTCTTTTATGCATTTCATATAAGCTCAGTAAAGCTCAAGAAGTGCAACATTTGCATGATAGCATGTACATTTCTTTAAGCTATATTCTATTATCACAGAATCACAGAATCACAGAATTTTCTAGGTTGGAAGAGACCTCAAGGTCATCGAGTCCAACCTCCAACCTAACGCTAACAGTCCCCGCTAAACCATTTCCCTAAGCTCTACATCTAAACGTCTTTTAAAGACCTCCAGGGATGGTGACTCCACCACTTCCCTGGGCAGCCTGTTCCAGTGCCTCACAACCCTTTCAGTGAAGAAGTTCTTCCTAACATCTAACCTAAAACTCCCCTGGCTCAACTTAAGCCCATTCCCCCTCGTCCTGTCACCAGGCACGTGGGAGAACAGGCCAACCCCCACCTCGCTACAGCCTCCCTTGAGGTACCTAAAAAGAGCGATAAGGTCGCCCCTGAGCCTCTTCTTCTCCAGGCTGAACAAGCCCAGCTCCCTCAGCCGCTCCTCGTAGGACTTGTTCTCCAGGCCCCTCACCAGCTTTGTCGCCCTTCTCTGAACCCGCTCAAGCACCTCCATGTCCTTCTTGTAGCGAGGGGCCCAAAACTGAACACAGTACTCGAGGTGCGGCCTCACCAGAGCTGAGTACAGGGGGACGATCACCTCCCTAGCCCTGCTGGTCACGCCGTTCCTGATACAAGCCAGGATGCCGTTGGCCTTCTTGGCCACCTGAGCACACTGCTGGCTCATATTCAGCTGACTATCCACCATCACTCCCAGGTCCTTCTCTGCCTGGCAGCTTTCCAACCATTCCTCTCCCAGCCTGTAGCTCTGCTTGGGGTTATTGCGCCCCAGGTGCAGGACCCAGCACTTGGCCTTGTTAAACTTCATGCAGTTGACCTCAGCCCATCGGTGCAGCCTATCCAGATCCTACTGCAGAGCCTTCCTACCCTCAAGCAGATCGACACACGCACATAGCTTGGTGTCATCTGCAAACTTACTGAGGGTGCACTCGATGCCCTCGTCCAGATCATCGATGAAGATATTAAAGAGGACCGGCCCCAGCACCGAGCCCTGGGGGACGCCACTAGTGACTGGCCTCCAACTGGACTTGGCTCCATTCACCACGACTCTTTGTGCCCGGCTATCCAGCCAGTTTCTAACCCAACGAAGCGTGCGCCAGTCCAAGCCAAGAGCAGCCAGTTTCTTGAGGAGAATGCTGTGGGAGACGGTGTCAAAAGCCTTGCTGAAGTGAAGGTAAACCACATCCACAGCCTTTCCCTCGTCCACCCAGCGCATCACTCTGTCATAGAAGGAGATCAGGTTCGTCAGGCATGACCTGCCTTTCATAAAGCCATGCTGACTGGGCCTGATCGCCTGTTTCCCCTGCAAGTGCTGCATGATGACTCTCAGGAGGATCTGCTCCATGAGCTTCCCTGGCACTGAGGTCAAACTGACAGGCCTGTAGTTTCCCGGGTCTGCCCTCCAGCCCTTCTTGTAGATGGGCGTCACATTTGCTAGCCACCAGTCGACTGGGACCTCCCCCGATAGCCAGGACTGCTGATAAATGATGGATAGTGGCTTGAATGATGGATAGTGGCTTGAACATATTACATTATGTTGAACATATTACTGTTACACTAATTTAGAAAACTGGTTATAGTTCAGCCTTTTCCCTTAAGCAAAGAAATCCCGTGGGAAGTAAAACCTTGGGTGAAATGAAACTTCAGTTCTTCCCAGGATGAGTCTTAGCACTATGTACTCATGTATGAAGTACAGATATTTCACATGTTTTGCTGCCTGCTGAATCCAGAGGTCTTGAGAAAACAGCAAGGCAGAGAAGCCCTAAGTTTCTCAGGTAAATATGGCATTACCTGTTCAACCATTGCTTTCCCAGCCAGCTTTTATACAGGCTAATTAATAGACTCCTTTATTCTGCAAGATGAACATTTTACCCAATTTTCACATTCATTACAATAAGCTACCAAAACCAACTATTTACAGATTCAGTCCTCCTCATACCTAAGTCTGTAGCTAAATCAGCGTCACTGAAAGATCAGCTGGGGCGAATAGAATATAAAGGCAGTATCCTCCCTTCCTATGGGAAAACAAGATGATACCGCTACAATGACAGAAGGCACTTTGGAAGACAGGATTAATTTGTCCCATTTGTTTAGTCTAATAGCTTTAAACAGTTGAGGCTGGTCATTATTAAATCTTTATAATATCTGTTTATTAAACATGGAGGGAAAAACTGAGGCATGATGGTGTCTTTGCACCTGAAGTTATTGTCAAAGAGAGATTGAAAACTGAAAAACTTAACCTATTAAAATATGTGTTTTCATATTGGCAGTCTCAGATAAAGGAGTCATAAAAAATCTCAGATAAAGGAGTCATTAAAAAATAAATAAAAATAAAAGGTTTAGGAATGAATCATATCCACTGTTTCTTTGTGTGATAATGTGGAACACTTAATCCACAAAGGAGTCATTTATGTGACTGCAGAGCTAAACCAACCAATGCACTCCCAGATCTATACAGTTCTGGTTTATATGACTGCATGGCCAAAATTTTTCATATTCAGATGCAATGAATTTCTTTGGAAAATGTAGTTAAAAATACAAAATGCTCTTTTGAGCTGTTTGCTGTGTTTGAGAACCATGTTGGCATTTACTGTTCTTGAAACTGTACCATTTTTTTCCAATAAATAAATAAATAAATAAATAAAATAATAAAAAAGAGTTTTGGATGCCAAATGTTAGAATTCACTGTGAAGTGTAGAACTGAAGGTGAAGTGTCTCTTACAGACATTTCTCTCCTTAAGAGATAAAATAAAGACAAAACTTAATTCAATGTCAGATGTTGTTTTATATGTACAATAGTAAATCAACCCATTCATGAGCCCTTATAATACCACCTCCTTATTGTCCTTGCATCCTCCTTTGTCCTCGAGTGATGCCATGTACTGTTTTCATTACAGACTTTGATAGTGAAAACCGATAGAGTTAAAAAAAAAAAAAAGAAAAAAAAAAAAAAGATGGTGCCATGCATTTCTGCCTGAGGGCTCATATAAGGGGTTAGAAGGCAATATAATTAATTACAGACTGTGAACTTTCATTGATTTTTCTTAGCCAATTGCACAGCTGATGGTGTTTTGGAGGTCTTGGTCCCTAGCACTCAAGCAAACAACTGAAAGAATTTTCAGTAGTTATCTTCAAGCCAGCAATTTTAACATTGTTTAAAATTATGAAGCAGAAGTAAAATATTAATATTAATGGAAAAATTCTGAATGTTCCTTTAATGACCTCGTTGTAGGCTTAAATACATGTATGAAAGCAAGATGAAAGACTCCTAGATTGTAGAAATAAACAATAATACATACAGAAATAATAAACCATAAGGTGACATAAACTCATATGTAAGTTTTTATTTCAAAGAGGTTTTCGCTAATATGTCATCACTCACAGGTGTAATCTTTCTGAATCCTACCTGCATAGTTTGTAGCTACTTTCTTGATGCTGCATTAGATTTGCTTACAGTTGAATGTATTTGCTTTTTGAGAAATTTGGCACTGCATTTTGAAAGTACAGATGAAGAAGGAAAAGGTAACCTTACCTTTTACAGATGATTTGTTTCTGAGGTCGTATGAATCACTTTTTTTTTTTTTCTTCACGCATCTTAAACAGCTTTTGGTTAATCTGTGTGATTAGCAGTGATCAAAACAAAATACTGTAACCAGAAAACAGGATCCTAGAGAAGAAAAATATCCCAGTACTCATAATTATTTGTGTCAGTACAGAGGATACTGATGTTACTCCTGGAAGCCTCTGTGGTTATGGTGACAATACATTGGCTCACTTCTGCCAGACTTTCTGGAAAAGTATACTTTCTCCTCAAACAAAAAAAATATGTTATAATACATGTACATTTCTAAAATATGAAAGGAAATAGTATTTTTTAAATTAGTTCTATAACCCTAATCTCTATTAAAATTGAGACAAGGCTCTTAAAAAGATCTTCAATATTCAATTGAGTTCTCTGCGTTTTAGGTTCATATAGCTTATATAGCTTTGTTTGTAGCTCCAGGGTTACCCTTATGTAACCAAACTCATGACCTGGCTCTTGCAAGTCATTATGTAAAGAAAATGATTCCTAAATTAAATTTTAGAAGGACTATGCAATTATTTGGAAATATTATTCATATCTAGGAGTAGAAAAGTGTAAATATTTTTTGCAATAGACAGGAATTCTTGAATTCTAGATAGGAATTGCTAGAGAAAATGCATACATCTAATTGTAAACAGAACTCCTTTTTCCCATAATTATTGCAGAGAAAGATGAAGTTTTCCTTAGGTGAATTTGAAAATTATAGAGAATTCTAGAAAGACACAAGGGACACTGATGACATACTTGAGGAGTGGTTAATTCGCTTAACTCTCAGGGAGAGCTGGTTCAACCTCCAACTGTAAAGCATCCATTTAGCTTCCTGTTCTTCTGAATCTGAATAATCAACACTATTACAAGTTGAAGGATATGATTTTAATTTTGCTTAGATACCTAAGAATATTTTCTTTAAATTCAACTAGGTATCCAAACATCTTTAACTTCAACTAGGTATCCAAAAAAAAAAAAACCACACCAAACAAAACACTCACCAAAACCTCCTAAACCAACCACCATTTTACCTTATCTAGTCACACAGTGACTTAATATCCATGACACTGAAGCCCTGGAGCATGTCCAGAGAAGGGCTATGAAGCTGGTGAAGGCCCTGGAACACAGGTCCTATGAGGAGTGGCCAAGGGAATTAGGGTTATTTAGTCTGGAGAAGAGGAGGCTCAGGGGAGACCTTATTGCTCTCTACAGCTACCTGAAAGAAAGGTGTGGGGACGTTGGTCTCTTCTTGCAGCTAGTGATAGGACTAGAGGGAATGGCCTCAAGTTGTGCCAGGGGAGGTTCCATCTTGAAATTAGAAGATTTCTCATTTCTTCTCAGAAAGAGTGGTCACGCACTGGAATGAGTTGCCCAGGGAGGTGGTGGAGTCACCGTCTCTGAGGGTGTTTATGGAAAGTTTGGACATGGTTTAGTGGGTGATAGTGGTGGTAGGGGGATGGTTAAACCAGATGATCTTGATGGTCTTTTCCAACCTTAATTATTCTATGATTTTATGATACTTTGTAATCATTCATTTAACAGGGCTTAAGTATAAAAATAATGCATATTCCTATGGCAACAAATCCTCACTTCTGTGCTGGGTAATACTTTGTCAAATTCAATCTTTGCAATCCAGTTTAGTTGAAAATATTGAGAACTCCATAATGAACCTCTGTTTTGTACAACTGTTCCTAAAAATACTGATCAGATTATGTATCAATATTGAGAAAATTTAATTTCTCACACAGGGAATGAAAAAAAGCCTTATAAACTTTTAGGAAAATATTTGAAACATGATGTTGAATTCTGTTATATAAAGAAAAAAAGAACCTACAATTGTAAAAATTAATACTTTAATACAAAGGAACCTACATTGTACACAAATTTTTACAAGAACAGTGAGAATTACATATTCCCACAAAAGGACAAAAATACATTAATTCCACCTAAAGCAAAACCCAAACCAGAGATTAAAAAGATAAGATAAAACTAGACTACCACTTTACTTGTAAGGAAAAACTTACCCTCCTACCTTTGAGTGTGGCAGTTACAGCTTTCTTTGGAGACAAGCCCACACTGGAGAAAGTTGTCTGTTGGGAAATATGGTCTGTGTTTTTCTTTTCTTTTCTTTCCTTTTTTTTTTTTTTTTTTAATTGTTTTATTTGTTTTTGTTTTGTTTCTTTGTTTTCTAAAAATATTTAGTCAAACATATGTAAATGTACAAAATTTAGCCTGAGATTTTGAACACTTCCAGACCAAACTGACCACATTCAGTACAACACATATTTATTTGCATTCAATTCTAATCATAATTTAGGCTGTGACTATACAGAGAGTTACAACACAAAGCTTGCAGAGCAGCAAGTAATGAACCTGAAAAACAATCTGAATGATTTTTGAGATCTAACTTTGTTTCAACAGGAGGCTTGAGCAGTAAGAAAAGGTCAAGACAGAATTTAAAAGTAAATAAAGTGTCAGATATTTAATTTTGTATCTGAAGACTAACCCTGATCTCATTAAATTTAATTTAGCTCTCTAAATACTGATAGGAAGAAAATTTAAACCTGAACTATGGATGACAAAACTAGTTTCCAGCTAAAAGATGAATAAGAAATTGAGGTCAGAAAATATTTCTTTTCTCCCTTTTGATTACTTGATAGAAGTTACATTTTTTTTTTTTTTTTTAGTATCCCACATGCTCAAACATATGTACCATCCATTCATTTAAAAGCTTTAATTGAACTAAAAAAAATAAGTAAATCATAGATACATAGAATATCCTGAGTTGGAAAGGACCCCAAAGGATTATTAAATCCAAATCCTGGCTCCACACAGGACCACCCAAAACTGGGTGATGAAAATCTCAGATATCTGAAAGCATTGTGCAAGCACTTCCTGAACTCTGTCAGGCTTGGTGTCATTACCACTTCCCTGGGGAACCCGTCCCAGTGCCTGACCAACCTCTTGGTGAAGAACCTTTACTTAATACACAATCTGAAAATATCCATTCAATAAATCTTGAGTTTATTTGTATTTATAATTTATTTTGTAGTTCATTATGAAATGACTTGCAAGAAATTCTGCTGGTAAGAATAAGAAGATAAAATTCATAATATTTCTTATACTGATTCATCTCAGAGTGTTCAAACATAGTTATTCCTTGACAATTCGGTTAAATTTAAACTAGTTTCATTGAAATTCTGAAGTTTCGGCACAACTACTGATGACAATTAACAGAAATGATCTCTATTATGAATAGTTGTGGTAAATGAGGAGGGAATTACTAAGTTTTCTGTATTTTTCAAGGCATAAATGTAGATAAACATAGGGGTATGCAATTTTGTGAAATAATATAGTGCTTCAAAAAGAAAAAAATCTGCTGGGAGTTTTTAAGAGTTAGGATAAGGACAAAAAAAAGATGAAAAGTTTTGTGTATGAAGAACCAAAACTATTGAGATTGTTATTGCTTTTCATCGTTCCTATGTTTTTATCAAAATCGTAGGTGAATATGGAATTTTCTTCACAAACACCTTCACTAAATAAGCAAAGTAATTTGGACAAACAAAGAAGCACAGATAACTTAAGCAACTTTCATCATGTTAAAAATACTAATTGTATTTTGTTAATATTAACACTCTGAAATCAGTGTTCAGAGTGGTCTAAGTCATATTTTAAGAAATCAAATGTGTATTTTATTCCAAAGGTCAGATTTACAGAAACGTCCACACTGATTTATCATTTGAAGATATTTATTTTAGTTTAATATTAGGATTCAAGGTGAGGAGTAGGGATACAGTAGCAAATACAGTAGGACAGAGAACAAACTCATCTGTGTGATATTTACAGATAGGCAATAAAAGGAAAATGTTCTTTACAGCCCATGCTAAAAATCAGTATACCATACAGACATACATCCAGTCTAGTCATCTGAGACAAATAGGAAGCAAAGCCTGGAAAATACTTGGATTCCCTATTGTTGTCATATTTTTAAGAATAAAGACATAGCTGAGCATAGTGGTGTAAAATGGATTTTGGCCTCTATATAGCTAAAGCTTGGTAAAGCAAAATTTGGTTTCTTTTTGAAATTTGGCACATTTTGAGTGTGCTGAGGCATCTGGTGCCAGTCTGCTCAGGACTTTATTGTAACAGCAAAAAAATCCATATTTTTATTACTGCATTTAACATAAGCTTTATTAAAAAGTGTGTTTGGCAGTAAAATCACGAGTGCCTTAAAATCGTTTACACTATTTTATTTGTAATACAGATGAAAAATTTCTGTGCAGTGTGCTTTTTGATTTCATCTCTTTTCAGAGGCAACATCTCAGTCTAGTTTGGCCATAAAATGTACTCAGTATGACATTGTATTTTTAATGACATGGTGGATGCTTCTACAGTTGCAAATGGTAGCATTTCAAGTATTTCAAAAGATCACAGGACCCTGTCAAGAAACAGTTTGTCTTGACAGCTGGCTGTAGTCACCAAACCTGGGAGGTGTCACAGAACTGGAGGTTAACCTCAGGAGGTCATCAGCTCTATTTTTCTGCCCCATGGCAGGATCTGCTATACTTGTGTTATTCCTTTCTGACATTTGTTTAATTTTTTTCTCAAAGAAGGGAGTCTTCTCTCTAGTAGAGGAGATTCCAGAATCTCCCCAGGCAACTCGTTCATTTACTTTGCTGCACTCATGTTTAGGAAATAATTCCTAGTATTCAACCTAAATCTTTCTTTCTACCTTTCCATCTACTAGATGGAAATGAGGAATAAATTACTACTCTTTGCAGCAGCCATGGAAGCTATTTGAAGATTCAAAAACCATTATGTCTCAGTCCTTTTATTTTCTAGACTAAACAGTCTTATTCTCTCAGCTCTTCCCTTGCAAATCCATTTTTCTCAGATCTCTGATCATTCTTGCTGCCATTCTCTGGATTCTTTCCATTTGAGCATGCTTTTCTTGACATCACTAAGTAAGCCTAGCATACTCTGCTAAGCTAAGTGCAAGATATATTTCTTTTGCTGAAGGCCATGTTCCTGTTTACCATAATAAGATTTTTGCCTCTTTAGTAATGCCATGAAACTGTTGACTCGCATTTGGTTTGTGAAGTGCTGAATCCTCTCCTGCAGATTTGACATACAGCCTGTAATTTCTCAGTCTGCTCTTGTGTGATTATTCATGCCAAGTGCATTGCCTTGTTTACCTCTGATTCAATTAACAATTGTCAGTTCTTTAGTTACTAGTGGCAACAAAGGACCGCAGTTTGTATTTAAAGAGTACAAATATCAGGTCTGTATTATAGATTTATGAGAATAGCACTGAGTTGCCATAGTTCTGCTCCCTTACCATGCTCCTAAAGTGAGTGGATGTACCTTGTCTGGTACTTTCTGTTAACAGGACATGCTCTACAGAGTATTTTAAACAATGCATAGTTCACAGACCTTTTGGAACTTTGTACTGCCTGAAAATATTTCTTGCTGTATGTTCTGCAAAGATTGTTGCCTTGATCTCTTTCCTTCAGCTAACCAATATCAAAGGCCAAAAGTGGAAAGATGGATTGACTTTATAGTCATACCTTGTTCTGGTAGATTATTTCCACTTTTCTGTCATTTTATTTTATTTATTTACTTTTTTTTTTTTTTTTTTTTTTTTTTACATCATTACCTGATCTTTAATTTTGAGCTTACAGACATCTCTCACATTTTTCTTGGAGTCTAAGAGGATTTTGTCTCTTACTACCATGTTGTTTTTAATTTACAATGAAAAATAGGCCAATTTAAAAATATTTATTCTATATCTGCATTGTTTTTCCTTCTTCTCTTGCATGGGTATGAGTGGTTGTGAGGGTGGATGGGAAATGGGCTGGCAGACAAGAGCACATTCCGACTGAATTTAAATGGTAAAACACACAGCAGAGTAAAAATACCATTCTTTCCCATAACCCAAGCTTCTGCTTCTTTAGATTATTAGCAATTATATCTGGACGAAGATTTTTGTTTCTTTGTTTTTGTTTTTATTTTTATTTTTAGAGATGGCCTTTGTGACAAGTAGCTTCTAAAAATTAGTTCCTCAGAACTTAATATTTCAGGCTGGGTGAACTTTGTTTAACACTTAAACTAAACAAAGTCAAAGTTGCTTTGAACTTACATGTGCATACATATATTTTCTGCGGTGTCAAGAGTTGGACTTGATGATCCTTAAGGGTCCCTTCCAACTCAGGATATTCTATGATTCTATGATTCTATGATTCTATGATTCATACCTCTGACTTCCTAGCTGAATCAGGAACAAAGTAACTCAGGCTGTTGACAGAATGTGTATTCTTATATTTAAAAATGAAAAATGTAGAAAGCCTGGATTTAAAAAACACTAGAATTACTTTCTTAAATGTGCAACTAGTCCCTTTGCTACAGTGACAGCTATTTTAGAAGTCCTAACTTAGCTCTTAATTAATAGATGTCAAGGATCGTATTAATTATGCTACTCCTGGCAGCATTAATACAACTGTACTGGTTTTACCAACTGACTTACATAAACTCCAACACCCATGTGCAAAGCAACGAAATATCAGTAGTTTTAATCATATATGTTTACATTGCCCCCTCCAGAGTAAAGTACAGTTTGCCCTTAGGCTGACCTTTACTTCTAATCAAGGAACAGACATTAAGTAACTGACAGCAACTACAGCTAAATATTCATTGTAAAGGAATGATGGAAGGTATCCAATTTAGAATTAAAATGTTAGACTTATGTTGTTAAAGCTTTACATCTCCATCATTTACTGGTTCAAAGATATTTGAACCAGTTTCTCTAATATTCAGATACAGAACAAAGTAGAAGACAACTTCTGTTGGCATGATCTAACACATCCGAGTGGGCTCATTATGATAAACTTTTTCCAAAGGAAGCTGCTAAATTCTTTAGGTTTTAAACGGAACTTGAGGGAAAAACTTAGTGCCTACTGCATATATACAACTCTGTGTGTATGCAGTAACTGCGACAGCTGTGGAAAGTTCTGGTCTTACAATAAATATGTAGAAGGAGAACATGTACTGGAGATCTGGTTCTGTGCTTGTGACATGAACTGTGCTATGAATGGAAGAACAGTATTATAAGCAAAATATCCTGTGTGGTTAGGAAATCATTTTCTTACACCAAAAAATATTTTAATTTCTATTAAAAATACTGTATATATTGTATAGAATCATAGAATCATTCAGGTTGGAAAAGACCTCTAAGATTATCTAGTCCAGACTTTAACCCAGTACTTAAGTCCACCACTTAACCATGCTACTAAGTTCTAAATCACATTTCTTGAAGGCCTCCAGGGATGGTGACTCAACCACTTCCCTGGGCAGCCTGTTCCAATGCCATACAATCCTTTCAGTAAAGACATTTCTCCTAATAACCAACTTAAACCTCCCCTGGCACAACTCGAGGCCACTTCCCCTCATCTTATCACTTGGTGCTTGGGAGAAGAGCTCAATCCCCCACTTCACTACAACATTCTTCAAGACAATTGTTAGGTAAAAGTGCGGTCTCCCCTGAGCCTTCTTTTCTCCTAACTAAACAACCTCAGCTCCCTCAGCCACTCATAAAATTTGTAAAAATATATAGTGTTTAGTGTAAAGAGTGTTTAGTTATTGGTACATAGTAGCAAGGGAAGCGGTCATTTCTCTGTCTTTCAGTGTCTCCAGATCAAAACTTTTAGCTTGGTGAAAGCAACCTTCCAAAAGAGAATCAAGTAATTGGCTTAACACAATAATCAAGTGAAATTCTGTAGCTTTGAGTGATATCTTTTTTGTTTATTATTATTATTATTATTATTATTTTGATTGAAATGTACATCCTTCACTTAGTACCAAAGCTCATTCTAACACATTCTTGGGTTTAGTCCATGCCTTATTCATAGGGAGATAAAGACTAAAGTTAGAAGATAATATTTTTATTTGGCTTAAAGATGTAGACCTATTTTCCTTGCTTTTAACCTAAGCCATCTTCACTTTGATAAGAAGGTCTCCCCTGGATTATTTTCACACATGTAAAATAGAATAAAAATATCAGAGAAACCAAGCAGTAGTTTTTTCTCTATTATTTTACAAATAATAGGTAAAAAGGTGTTTTTACCTATTATTTTTTCAGTTTATGAGATGTAACACTGGGTATGCTGCTGTATCAAGACACAAGCATATGGCACTTGACAGTGTTTTATGATAACAAGAGTACTTTATATTTGGCTCAGTCCAACTAAAAGTCACAGCTAAGATCTAGGGTTGATTAAAATGCTATGGTTGCATATGGATTGTTCCCTCTAGTCAGGTTAAGGTGGTACTGTTATAAGGGTATATCTTAAGCAAGATGATAAAGATTTCATACAGGATTTAATGAGGTATAAATCATTTATATCAGCACATGTAATCCAGAAGTGGTTATTGGTATTGATACTGTTTAGTATTAGAAAGATACATAACCAGCTCTTAAGAGAGTGCAAAGCACTTTTGATTATTTACTCCGACTGAAATTATGGGATGCTTTATCAGGACCACTTGCATGTTTGCAAAGTGTAAAGGCCAAGACAGGAAACAATGAAAATGAGGAGGGAGAGAAGAAGAATGGGCCTTCAGCCGAGTCATACTCAGGCAGAGTAGACATAGTGTATACTTCTGTTGCTTTACATACAGCAGTCTTGTAAGCCTTTGTGGGCTCAAGTATGTTTAGAAACAACATATTTCATCTGTAATTTTTACTTTTTATACAGGATAGCTGGTCCTGATTCTGTAAAGGCTACTGCAACTTCTCCAGTCATTTTAACTAGAATTAGTGTTGGAGTTTCACCTGTTTTTTAAGAATGGCTAGCATTTTGCTTTAGAAAACCGAAGTTCTTGTGTTATGCAAATTTCTGGAAAGGTATGCAGTATCATTTCTAAGTGACCATATTATAAAGCCTTTTATGCTTTATGATTACTATAAAGCCAGTAGTGTTGTTATAAATCTATTTTGCATAATAATTAAATAGCAACTCTCCAACCCCAAGAAGTCATAGACCTTTTGTCATCATTAGACAAAATCAGGCTGAGTGTAAACACAGCCTAGTTTCCTCCGTGTTTTTGTATTTGTATGCAGCAATTGTCAGCATGTCGGCAGTGGACGGTGATAAAGTGCATTTTTCTGCTTGGGTGGTTAGCCCTTTCATTTTTACAAGTGACAAAATAAAAATCTGTTGAAGAGTGAACATGCTGCTTTCACTGTGTCATCTCAGCCCTGCGGGTCATTTTATTATAAAAATGTAAAAATCCAGTCAATTTTATTTAATCAGCTGAAAAGGAAAAGTGTTTCCAGGTCATTAATCAAGTGCTCCTTCTCTGTGGGACTTGTCTCTTCAGAAACTGCCATCTGAATCATTAATAAAACTGAAAAGATTTTGTGCCAGCAGGTTTTTGAGAAACCTAGATGTTATCAATATAACCAGAGTAAAGTAATTTGAGGTCAACAAATAAAGATTTATATATTCAATGCTTCAAAAGCTCTATCATGTCTATTAAAAACAATTAATTATTTATTTTTAAAACATTTAATTGTTAGAAAACATCCAATTGGTTAGAAAGTATTTGATTATATATTCCATAATTATATGTTTTCTTTAATGTTACCTAACCATATATTTACAGTACACTTTTATGTGAATTGATCAAAACATAATGAGACAGTAAGAAGAGATAATTACTACTGTATCTGTAATAATGATGATAGTAATTAAACCATGGAGAACTACATTCAAATAGCATCAAGCTAGAGATTTAAACCCCTGTTAACAAAGATAC
>NC_140299.1:17279127-17396627 GCF_964211825.1 Aythya ferina | reverse complement strand
TACGTACTGAAAGAATGGAAGAGCCTCCCAGAAAGTTATGTAGGTGACACAGAGAACTAATTTCTTAGTGTTCGTATTTGATAAGCAAGGTAAACACAGAAACTTTCTCTCTCCTGTCAAAATACCTATTAATGATTTTATCATATCTATACTGAGCCTTTGCAGTTTGAAACATTTTAGGATTAGGCAGTTTTCTAAAAGTTTTTGTTCCTTTAAAAGTACAGATTCAGAGAAAATCCATGTTTTTTACTAAAATGAACAGATCATGAAGGTGTCGTGTCTCACTGTCGTTAATGACAATGGGAATAATTACTTCCATTCCAATTTTACCAGGTGAAGAGAACTAATATATTGTCATTTCAAGTCTAATCTTTTGTCATCTCAAAGTAACATTTTTACCTAAGCTTTTTTGTACATTTGGCTTCGAGATAAATGAAGGTGTTACAGATCCTTTTTTTTTTTTTTTCATGACAGGTAACATGAGACCAATGTTTTCTAAGCTTCAAGATGGCTTTTTTTTTGTTTGTTTGTTTGTTTGTTTTTGTTTTTCACTACAAGATGAGTTCATGTATTTTACTAGTGAACTTTTTATTGTATCTTACTGTAACAGTGAATATTCTTGACTTTTCTGTTAATAGCTACAGGGCTGGTGCCACATCCAAGGATTCAGCTGCTCAGATCATGGGACTCAGAGAAACCTGGTCAGATGGAGCCCATCTGTCTGAGGAGGGAAAAAGCATCTTTAGTTACATACTTGCCAGGCTGGTGAAGAAAGCTTTAAACTAAAGTTGCCAGGGGAGAGAATGGTGACATCAACTGCCCCAAGATAAGGAAAGGAACAGGGGTGGAGGGTAAGAGTACCTGAAGAGCAGCACAAAAGGAATGCTAGCCTGTAAGTCAGTTTCAGCAGTGGCCTGACTTCAGTGTTTCTATGTAAAGGCATTCAGCATGGAAAATAAGCAGGAGGAACCAGAATTTTTAGCTCATTCTCAGGGATATGATAACACAGACCTCAGTGAGATGTGGTGGGATGACTCACACAACTAGAGTGCTAAGATGGATTTCTATAGGCTTTTCAGCAGAGATAGGCAGGAAAGAAGAAGGGATGGGGTAGCCCTCTGTGTCAGAGAAAGTCTGTATGGAGCTTAGTTATGGTAACGAAAGGGTCAATTGTCTCTGGGTAAGAGTCTGGGGAAACACCAACAAGGGAGATACTGTGATAGGAGTATGCTATAGATAACCATAAAGAAGGAGCAGACAAAATATTCTGTAAGTATTTAGAAGAAGTGTTGTGATCTCTAGAGCTTCTTTTCAAGGGACACTTCAACTTCCCTGATGTCTGCTGGAAATACGGTGAAGAAGCAAGTTAGGAATCTTGGAATGTGTGAACGATAGTTTCCTGACAAAGATAGTGAGGGAACTGACTAGGGAAGTTTGCCAAACCACTTTACCTGTTGTTTGTTAACAGAGAAGGTCTTGTGGTCGATGTATTTGTTGCAGGCTGTCTCAGGCATAGTGATCATGAGATGACAGGGTTCTCCATCCTTGGGGAAGCAAAGAGAGTGATTAGCAGAACTGCTACTTAGGATTTTTGTAAGGGTGATTTTGGCCTATTAAGGGACCTGGATGACAGGGTCCCTTGGGAGGCAGTTCTAAAGGGTAAAGGAGTCTAGAAAGGCTGGACATTCTTCAAGAATGGAATCTTGAAGGCCTAGGAGCAGGCCATTCCTGTGTGTCCAAAGACAAGCTGGTAAGATAGAAGAACAGCCTGGCTGAACAGAGAGCTTATTTTGGAACTCAGGAAAAAATAGAGAGCATATGACCATTGGAAGAAGATTCAGGAAACTCAGGAGGACTCCAAAAATGTTGTGAGGTTATGCAGGGAGGAAATTAGAAAGACCAAAGTCCAACTTAACTAAGCCAATCAGTGACAATAATAAAAAATTATAAGTACATGAACAAGGAAAAGAGAACTAAGGTGAATCTCCATCTTGTGTTGGATGCAGGGGGAAAGAGTGAGAAGAGATGAAGAAAAGGTACTTAATCCCTTCTTTGTTTCAGTCTTTATTAGTAAGACTAGTTATTTTCTGGGTACCCAGTATGCTGAGCTGGAAGACAGAAGCAAGGATCACAATTAAGCTTATATGATTCAAAAGGGAATGGTTAACAACCTACTACACCACTTGCACACCCACAAATCTATGGGGCCAGATGGAATCCACCCAAGTGTGATCAAGGAGCTGGAGAAAGTGCTTGCCATGCCATTTTCAATAATTTGCCAGCAGTCCTGGCTTACCAAGGAGGTTTGAGTTGACTGGAGGTTATTGAATGTGCTGCCCATCTAGAGGAAGGAGGACCCAGGGAATGACAGGTCTGTAAATCTGACCTCAGTGTTAGGGAATGGCTACCAGCAGCAGATTATCTTGAGTACCATCACACAGTAAGTACAAGACAACCAGGTGATCAGACTCAGCCAGAGTGGGTTTATGAAAGGCAGGTCCTGCCTAACTAACCTGATACCCTTCTATGACAAGATGACCCACTTAGTGGATGAGGGAAAGGCTGTCGATGTTCTTTACTTGGATTTTAGCAAAGCATTTGATAGCATTTCCCGCGGACTTCTCCTGACTGGCTGCTCATGGCTTGGACAGATGTTCTGTTTATGGGGTAAAAAACTGTCTGGAATTTTTGGACCCTGATGGGGTGAATGGAGTTAAATCTGATTGACACAGTCATAAATGGTGTTTCCAAGGGCTCAGTATTGGGGCCAGTTTTGTTTAGCATACAGAGGGACTGTGTGCTAGTGAAGTCCTTTGGTCTGCTCCACAAGGTCTGCTCCACAAGGAGCTGCATATAATGAGACACATTTGAAGTTCTGCAGCAGTTCATGCAGCATGAAGAACAAGCTAGAGGAGTCTAGAAGTCTTGACCCAGTCCCAGAGCTACAATATCATCAGCATAAGCAAAACATGGTGGGATGAGTCCTGTGACTGGTGTGTTACAATAGACAGTTTCGGGCTCTTTGGGAAGGACAGGCAGGGCAGGCAAGGTGGGGGTGGTGGTGCTGTGGTGCTGGACTGTGTGGGTTTGAGTTTGTAAGGACAAAGTTGAGAGCCTCTGGGTAAGGATTAAGGGACAAACAAGAATAGTAGATGTCATTGTGGGAGTTGTAGTGGTTTGACCTGGCTGGTAGCCAAGCACCACACAGCCGTTCACTCACCCTTGCCCCCTCCCCTGTGAGATGTGGGAGAGAATCTAGGGGAAAAAAAAATTAAAAGGAAAGCCTGTGGGTTGAGATAGAGACAGTTTATTAGGATAGAAAAGAAAGGAAAATTATAATGGTAATAATACTACTACTGCTAATGTGTACAAAACAAGTGATGCACAATGCAATTGCTCACCACCCACTGACAAACGCCCAGGCTATCCCCAAGCAGCTGGTCTCCCCACCCCTGCCAGCCACCCCATATTAATTGTTCAGCATGACAACATATGGTATGGAATATCCCTTTGGCTAGTTTGGGTCAGCTGTCCTGGGTATGTTCCCTCCCAGCTCCTGCTGCACCCCCAGCCTGCCCACTGGCAGGACAGAGTGAGAAGCTCTAGTCCGTGGCTTAGGACTGGTCTGCAACATCATCCCCCAGTCTGTACATATAGTCAAGGTTTCCCCTTCCCAGTGCAGGAATTTTCTAGGTTGGAAGAGACCTCAAGGTCATCGAGTCCAACCTCCAACCTAACACTAACAGCCCTCCACTAAACCATATCCCTAAGCTCTACATCTAAGCGTCTTTTGAAGACTTCCAGGGATGGTGACTCCACCACTTCCCTGGGCAGCCTGTTCCAATGCCTCACAACCCTTTCAGTGAAGAAGTTCTTCCTAACATCTAACCTAAAACTCCCCTGGCTCAACTTAAGCCCATTCCCCCTCGTCCTGTCACCAGGCACGTGGGAGAACAGGCCAACCCCCACCTCGCTACAGCCTCCCTTGAGGTACCTAAAAAGAGCGATAAGGTCACCCCTGAGCCTCTTCTTCTCCAGGCTGAACAAGCCCAGCTCTCTCAGCCGCTCCTCGTAGGACTTGTTCTCCAGGCCCCTCACCAGCTTTGTCGCCCTTCTCTGCACCCGCTCAAGCACCTCCATGTCCTTCTTGTAGCGAGGGGCCCAAAACTGAACACAGTACTCGAGGTGCGGCCTCACCAGAGCTGAGTACAGGGGGACGATCACCTCCCTAGCCCTGCTGGTCACGCTGTTCCTGATACAAGCCAGGATGCCGTTGGCCTTCTTGGCCACCTGAGCACACTGCTGGCTCATATTCAGCCGACTATCCACCATCACTCCCAGGTCCTTCTCTGCCTGGCAGCTTTCCAACCATTCCTCTCCCAGCCTGTAGCTCTGCTTGGGGTTATTGCGCCCCAGGTGCAGGACCCGGCACTTGGCCTTATCTGGGGGTATCTGGGGGTTTTAGTTGATAGCAAGTTGAATATGAGCCAGCAGTGTACCCTGGCAGCCAGAAGGGCCAACTCTATCCTGAGGTGCATTAAGCATGGCATTGCTGGCTCATATTCGTCAGAGTGATTGTCCCACTCTCCTCTGTGCTGGTGCATCCTCACCTTGAGTAGTGTGTGCAGTTTCGGGCACCACAGTACAAAAAGGACATGAAACTAATGAAGAATGTCCACAGAAGGGCTATGAAGATATTGCAGGGTCTACGTGGAAAGATATATGAGGATTTGTTCAGCATGGAAAGGAGGAGGCTGAGGGGAGTTGTCATTGTGGCCTACAGCTTCCTCACAAGGGGAAGCAGAGGGGCAGGTGCTGATCTCTTCTCTCTGGTGACCAGTGATAGGACCTCAGGGAACGGAGTCAAGCTGTGACAGGGGAGGTTCTGGTTGGATATCAGGAAGGGGTTCTTCACCGAGATGGCGGTTGCACTCTGAAACAGGCTCCTCAGGGAAGCAGCCACAGCACCAAGCCTGCTGGAGTGTAATAAGTGTTTGGACTATGCTCTTAGTCATATGGTCTGAATTCTGATTTTTGGGTAGACCTGTGTGGAGCCAGCAGTTGGACTCAATGATCTTTGTGGGTCCCTTCCAGCCCGGGATATTCTATGATTTTTATCGATGATCTTGATGAGGATACCAAGTGCATCCTCATAAACTTTGCAGACAACACCAAGTAGTGTGGGAGTGTTGATCTGTTTGAGCATATGAAGACTTTGCTTGGAGGATCTGGATAGGCTAGATCAATGGGCTGCATCCAGTTGGGTGACATTCAACATGGCAAAATGCCTGGTTCTCCACTAGGGTCATAACAATCCCACGCAGTGATATAAACTAGGTAAGAGTGGCTGGAAAAATGCCCAGCAGAAAAGGACCTGTGTGTGCTGGTCAATAGTGGGCTGAGCTTGAGTCATCAGTGTACTCAGGTGGCCAAGAAGGCCAATGGCATCCTGGCTTGTATCAGAAATAATGTGGCCAGCAAGATTAGAGCAGTGATTGTTCATCTGTACTTGGTTCTCGTGAGATCATAACCTGTTCAGTTTTGGGCCCCTCACTGCCAGAAGGATAATGAATTGCTTGAGAGCATTCAGAGAAAAGCAATGAATCTGGTGAAGGGACGAGAAAATAAGATATATGAGCAATGGCTGAAAGAATTGGAGCTGTTTAGCCTGAAGAAGAAGAGGCTGAGGACAGACTTCAATGCTCTTTACAACTACCTGAAAGAAGGCTGCAGCAAGGAGGTCATTGGTCACTTTTCTTGATGACAAGTGACAGGATGCAAGGCAATGTCCTCAGGTTGCACACAGGGAGGTTTAGATTGGATATTCAGAAGAATTTCTTTATGGAAAGGGTGGTTAGGCATTGGAACATGCTGCCCAGCGAGGTGGTAGAGTCATCATCAGAAGAGGTATTTAAGAGATGTATTGATGTGGCACTTGTGAACATGGCTGAGCTGTAGACCTTTATTAAGTGAATATTTGGACTTCATGATCTTAAAGTTATTTTTTCCAACCTAAATGATTCTAAAACCAACCTGACCTTCTTTAGAGTTTTCTTCTGCTTTTTAACCTCCTCAGTTCCTCCCTCCCAGCCCAATGCAGCAGGCATAAAAGTCAGCCTCTTCATATAATACTAAATATTTATTCCCATGTATATTCCCTTCCTAGAATCAAATGCAGAGATGCAAATAACATCATGCACTTTCCATGAATCTGACTTCTCTCTGGATGTCTGAGAAGTATAGAGCTTTTTAGAAAATGACCTCTTTTTCTCTCTGCTCTAAAACAACACTGACTTCACTGGAAAAATCAAATCCCTAAATCACAGATCTACTTTCTAAAAATGATTCTTTAGGTGCTTCAACATTGTAATTCCACATTTAGGAATAAATTTCACAAGCTGCTATCTTCAGTTTTTGTGAAGAAGCAATGCCTTATGGCAAGTCGGCCCTCAGGGAGTGCAGAGACAAGGGGAACACTGCTCTTTTCCAGGTATCTCCAGAAGAGACTTTGTTGATGAGGCAATGACACGTTTACACTTTAAAAGCAACATGTGATGTGCTAAAAAACTGTGAAGATGCCTATTGGCACATTAAATATCACCTAAGTGGTTAATAACAACAAAAGAAAAGGGATCTTGAAGGTCAGTTATCATAGCTACTAGTTGCCAGCTTGGACAGACACTCAGTTATTGTCACCCAGGAGTAGGAATTCTGGGTAGCAAATCCTCATTTGGGGTCTTATCCAAACAGTGGAAAGGCTTGCAGTACAGCAGCTAAATGTTAATTTAGGTGACAAGCTCACTGCTATTGTTTGTTTAGATTTGCATGGTTAAAAAGCAAAAACAACATTTTTTTTTTTTTGTATATACATAAGACGTTTAGTGAACTGTGATACCTTATAAAATGACAAAAATATAAAACCAGAATGCATACTTAACAGTAATAAAAAAGATTTTCTTTTTATAGCTTTTACATTTACACATAGAGAGGTGTGTTCTGAAAGATTGTCGCTGGCCCACTGAGTTGTTAGTGATCTTGAAGCTCCAGTTCTGACAAGTCTAATCACAAAAGGGAAGAGGTGTATTAAAAATGTATTAATGCATAAAGCCATAAGATGCATGGGAGACTTAAGGTTTTGCTGGAGCAGATTTTTGCATTTCATCTTCTATTTACCACACTGATCCTTCAGTATGATAATCTTAAAAATAGCAAATCATTAATACATAGTTGTCTGGAGAGCTCTAAAAGCCACTTGAGAATGGTATAGAGGTTATTCTTGTTTTCTTTCTGGAACAAAGAAAACAAGGAAAAAAAAGTCTTTATAACATTATGTTTTCATGACAATCACTTAAAATGAGAGATAATTCCATGTGAAACAGAAAAACAAAATTTCTTCAGTTTTGTGGTATACTAGTCTATGATCACAATAGCAACCAACGAAATGAAATAACTTCTGCAAAAATGTTGTTATTATAAGCATGTTGTTTATTCAGTATATTGTAGCCCATTTTGTCTCCATTCTCTTTCCCCCATGCCCAGTTCATGCTTTGTATGTCAATAACACATAATAAATAATAGTCTAACATTTAATATTTGGAATTCAATGTACAGCCCACTGAAGTAAGTAAATTCAGTAATCTCTCCCATCAGACCTCAATGGAAAAATTAAGAGATGGAAAGTTAATCACTCCTTTGATTTTTCAAATGTCTTAATGTTGTGCCTGATGTACCCCAGGGTATAGTTGGCAGTTTTGGCTGCCAGGGCACACTGCTGACTCATGTTCAAGTTGCTGTCAGGCAAAACCCACAGATCCCTTTCTTCAGGGCTGCTCTCCATCCTCTTGTTCCCCAGTCTATATGGATACATGGGTGCAGAATCCAGCACTTGCTCTTGTTAAACTTCACATTGTTGGTGATTGCCCAGCTCACTAATTTGTCAAGATCTCTCTGCAAGTTCTCTCTTATTTATCATAATTCATATTTTTATTAATTATCATAAACCATAATTATAATTCAGCTTGAAGCAGTACTATTGCCAGCATCACTTCAGAGGTTGCACAGTTTCAGACAGTGTTTTTAGAAATATATTGTGATCTTATCATAGGGAAATGTTGCACAGGGAATCAAATATCTGAGGCAGGTAGTATGGTTTGTTGCTGACTGGATAGTGGTGGGGTCTCCATAGCAAGAGTTTTCACCTGGATTAGGTGAGATTCCCTGAACTGTTTTCTGCATAGTTCATAAAACCTCACTGGCCTGTGGTCCTGTATGAACACTCCAGCACATGTACCATATTAATGATGCACAAACTACTGTACATTATTATTACTTTTGCAACTGCCTGAACAATTTTTACAGAATAATCACAAGTATCTTGGTGCAGTTTGGTCAATTCAGACTAAGAGCTACCGGGGAAGTCTCTTTGTCTTAAGTAAAAGACATGGCCCATGGGAGTACATATTAGCAGCATATAGAAAAATTATCTATTAATTTACCAGTTATTATTCATATTACCCATATCTATTCATTTCCTCATGTATTCATCTATCCTTTAAATCAGGTGTAGCATTTTATCTTCCACGTTTTGTCGTTGTTGTTGTTTTTTAACACAACCTTGTTATTGTTTTTGTTTCTTTTTGATTATCATTAGTTAGAAATTTAATACTGTAGGCTCTTCAGACTGATTATACTGTGGACACCTTAGGATGTTGATCATCTCCTCAGGCAGCCTGGTGTATACCAGGGAGCCAAGAGGAAATACCTTGATTGTAAAGTTATCCAGATTATTTTCAAATAATTGCAAGAAAATAAAGCAGTGAACTGATATTCTAAAATGCAAAAAAGCAATCCTATTGTCATACTGATTTACAAAGATACTGTGTTTATTGTTGAAGTTATTATTGTATTTATTCATTATTTTAGACACGTTTGTATTTCTCTCCTGTGGCCTTTTTTCTTGTATTTTAGATACTCATATGTTCTTTGAAAATGTAAAAAACATACACTTTTCAGACTCCTGTCTCTTGCTAAGTTAAAAGATGTAAGTGAATGCGGTAATATTTCTGTAAATTGAACATTTTACATTAAGTCTAAGTAACATAAATCTGTTCATCTACTATTAGTATTTTTCTCCCCATTAGAGAGATTTTAGATTTTGGAGCTCAGTTATGAACCAGAAGTGTGCAATATTTTTTCCTCCTATCTGTCCCAAATTCCTCCCCCCTCCACCCCAAACAATGCTATTCAAGATTTTTAGACTCTTTCAATGCATTTTTCGTCCCAGATTATAGATAAACCAGATTAGAAAGTAGGTGATAAGACTTGGAACATGAACTGTATATATGTGCTTGCTTTTTAGGACATAGCTATTTGTGGTTCTACTCAAAAAAGGTTAATACAAAAGCTAGTGTTTGCCAAAGATCCATCTTATCTCAGTTAAAAAAGTATTTGCTCAAAAGATAATAATTTCAGGGAATTCCCTTTTTTTTTTTTTTTTTTCTTCCTTTTTCTTTCTTTTTGTTCAAGACAGTCATTATGCAGAAGGGCAAGACATTGAGGAAGCCTCACATCACTTCAGGTTCATGACCTTTTTAGCTTATTATCTCAACTTGGATAGCATTCAGTGTAGCATACACTAAAATATATTTATAATCTTCAAATATGTAACTATGGAAAATTAACTGAAATTTTAAATGAAGTGTTATAAAATAATATTGGGAAAAATAAGCAGACTAATTAATTTATTAATTTATTTTAAATTGGGACTTATGCCTAGAAATGTTTTAGTTATAAAAAATAATCTCACAATGAATATAAAAATTGCATGTATAAGTAAGCATATTTAAACACAAGTCAACCTAAATTCCTCTTTTTTTCCTGCTAACTTTGAATTCTTCAATTGTTCATGCTATATCTTACCATAGAATCATAGAATCATAGAATGGTTTGGGTTGAAAGGGAACTTGAAAGATCACCTAATTGCACCTCCCCTGCCCACTAGACCAGGTTGCTCAAAGCCCCATCCAATCTGGCCTTGAATAGTTCCAGGGATGGGGCATCCACAGCTTGTCTGGGCAAACTGTTACAATGCCTAACCAACTTCACAGTAAAGAATTTCTTCCTAATACCTAATCTAAATCTCCCTCTTTCTTAGTTTAAGAACATCACTACATGCCCTGACAGAGTCCTTCTCCTGTTTTTCTATATGCCACCTTTAGGTGCCAGAAGGCTGCTATTAGGTCTCATCTGTATTGAAAAGCAGTTTTGACTAGAAAAATGAAAAAAACACCACCACCACCACCAAAATAAATAAATAAATAAATAAATAAATCAAACCAAACAAAAATGAAATTTATTTTTTAAAATAAATTTTGGAAACTTTAAAATGCTTTATTTATTTATTTAATTATTTTTATTTAATGAAATAAAATTCCTCAACTCTTCCAACTTAGGCAGCCTTATTTCATTTTACTCCAGAAACACCCATTCACTAGATCACTTACGTATGTACACACACCAATTCCTCATCACATCACCTTCATGTGGCAAAGATATTTGAATCTCAAAGATGCACTTGTGACACCTTGACATGACTTTCTGATGTCATTAGTCATACAGTCTTCGTTGTTGTACAGTTAACTTCCAATTTACATCATATCCTGCTAGTATCCATGAAGTAAGGACCAGAACAGAGCCTAGTGTTATCTAATGCTGTCTTATACTTGACCTGAATATGTGTTAGGTCAGGTCTTAATAAAATCAAAGCTCAATATTCACAGTTGTTGTCATTGGATTTGTTGTATATTTAATGCGAGAAGCACTTATTGTAAGATAGATTATAAGAGGGTAACAGAATTGTATTAATCAATGTGTAGAGTATACTCCTAATTCCACTAATTCCTAATACTCACAGTAGAAGTATGCACTATTTTTTTTTTTTTTGTTAGTGGTGTTGGTGTTGTTTTTCTTTTTTTTTATTATTTTTTATTTTTATTTTTTTAACTAGAATTGAGAAAAATAGATGGAGACACAAATAAAGGTTCTAACAATGTAATACATTTTAAAGGATGCTGCAAATGTTAATATGCAATAACAGTATGTTACAGTTTAACTTTAGAACCTCTGTATTTCTCTACTGAAATAACAATAAATGGAAGCATCCTACTCTTTTGTGAAATACATGAGTGTGTGGCAATATCATTTGTATATGAAATGATGATTGTTAGAGGGAAAAAAAAAAGTGTTAAAAAAAGAAGTGTTCCCAAAGTCACAGACTGTAGGCTGACTGGGAAGGGGAGCTTGAGTTAAGGTATGAAGAAAGCCAAAAATCAGAATCCTTTGGGGGGCTCACATGAAGGTCAGAGGCACTGAGTGTGTAATAAGCAGGAGGCAATGCAGCGGCCATTATCTTCCCTCTGACAAGAGAGCAGCTCACTGACCTGGCATGCTGACAAATGGAGAGGAAAACTCTGCACTGAGATGTAAATTCCCCACACAGGTCCCTCATGAATATCTTGTCTCCAGAATTCAAGCCAGTGACCTGGAAAACAAGGTTCCTCCCCAATCAAAATGACAGGCAGAGCTGGTTTCCTGTTAGGAAGACTACTAGGTGTGTAAAAAAATTATGATTTCTGAGGAGAAAAAAATGAGATGTCACACAGAGCAAAATATTACTTCCAAATGGTCCTCTGCAGTTCCCTTGAATGGCAGCTGTTAAGAATTCAATTGTGTGTATGACACGCTGCAATGCAGGATAGAAGTTCTGTTGGGGAGCAAAAATGAATAGAAATTTTCAATTCAAATACTCATTTGAGAATATTTGAATATCTGTCATTCTTCATAGCATTAAGGTTAATTCTTGAAAAGAATTTCCATTAGTAATACAAATTGTAACCTTGTCAAATCCTCTTATGTAATGCACCAATGCTGAAAGACATACTCTGCAAAATAGTACTATTAAATGCATAACCTTGTATCATAGTGAATTTATACTTTTGCAGTCTCCTTGAAGGTTTTATGGTTTTGTATATGTTCTTGTGTCAGCACACAGAAAACATTTTGTAAATGTTACTTTTTTTTTTTTTTTTTTTTTTATTTCCTTTGTATGTTTTACATTCTGTTGCTAGGCCCTCCTTCTTTTATATACAGTAATTAAGAAAATTGTATGGTATCATTGCCCTTGGACAAGACAGGTGGCTGTCTAAGAAATCTTTTTCTGTATATGAGGTCTTTTCTCTGTTCTGTGTGTGTTTGGCATAAATATGCAAAATTTATATAATGTATAGCTCCATTTTTATATTTCTATTTTTCAGTTCAGTTTTCTTGTAGGGGGAAAAAAAAAAAGATGATTTTTGTGTCTGAATGATGATTTAGCTCTTAACCCACCAACGGTCCCAAAGTGGACCTATATGCCTAGTCTGATGACTGTCAATGCTTGCTATTAAAAACTGCCCAAATTTGTAACATGAACTAATTGTACCATGAATATAATGTTCCACTTAATCATAAACATACATGGCTGATATCCTAAAGGTGTTTATGTGTTTCTCCAATAGACATTTATTTATTTATTCATTCATGTTAAAACTAGTGTAGATCGTTGCGTAAGTTAAGTTTTTACAACTGTGGCTGGGTTTTTGGTGTGAACACTTTGGACAACCCCATGAAATTTTATTCAGAAATATAAATAATTTGCAAATAAATAATTTGCTCATGATTATAAAATCTTTTTTTTTTTTTTCCACAATATATTTTCACAAACTTAACTCCAACTATTTTGAGTTTTAAAAATAGTCTTTTTGTTTCACTGTGATCTCTCCCTGCATTGTATTCTTAGTTGCACTTCACTGATCTAATGTTCACATCGTTTCTCTTGCCTGGTACAATCCTTGTTTCAAAAAGCACATTCTGAATTTGTACATGGAGCTTAGACAGAATGAATATGTTAATAAGCTCCAAACTCAGGTTGCACACTCAATTACTATCAATTGTGCATGTATTTTTTCCAGTCTATTTGTTCTGAAAATAAGTGCTAAATTATGCATTCAATGCAGTATGAGTACAAAAGATGAACTTGCTCAAAATATTTCCAAATGGGAATATTTGTGTGTGTAAATATGATGCAATTCAATTATTCTATGTGCCTACTTTAACAATTTAAAAACAAGGACGCACAAAAAAAAATCTTATTGGATGAGAAGATCCTGTGCTCTGGAGGCAGACAGCTGATCCTGTGACCTACAGTGAATTTATCACTTTCATGTATCCAACATTAGTTGTTAGCAGGACCATTCAAGTCCTTTAAACTGGATAGATCCCTAAATAACAGCAGAAAACAAAAAACACTTTTATTTTCTGGCCTATTTAGAGATGTATTGTCAAGAAACTGTATTGCTCATAGCTGTTGCTCATCCTCCTCCCGAAGTCTGTCTGCAAACTCCAGTGGCTTTCCTAGAATATACTTTGCACAGAGTAAACTATGCACATGAATAACAAAAAACAATGAAATACATACTGAAAAGCCATGCCCACACTTTCAGTACAATGAGAAATAAATGACATAGTCCTGAAAAAGTCTTTTTTACAAAGCAGACACGTCCATAGACAAGCGAGAGAGAAGGAAGTTTCCACAATCAGCTGCATCAGCCTGTAGTTCACCTGGGAGGAGGAGACATAGAATTCTGGATCCTCCAAGACTGTCACAAGCTCCAGAAGATTTACACTGTCTAGACTGATGTGATTTGAAGTCATAAGATTGCAGAAGATAATAACTTTAAAAATAGATATTGGAACATGTTCTAATTGAAGAACTTTGAATGTTGGCCAAAATATAAAGATGTGAACTCATTGATGGTCATCTAACTCATCTCTTCATTACACCAGTTTGCCAAGTCCCAGATCTTTTCTCAGTGAGGGACAAATTGCCATGAGGTTTGGTTTCAGATGTGCTCCACTGATCAATATTGTGAATACAAGTCAGGAACAGACATCTGCTCTATAACTCGGAGGTCCTATAGCAACAGTTCTCAGGATGATGAAATCTGACTACACAAATCTCTTCTGCTCAATGAAAGATGGCACTGATCTAAAATGGACACTGGTTATGTAAAAGTCTCTTGAATACGAGACGTAAAGTCGCTAAATTGGATCACAGTGTTTGTGAATGAGTAGTTGTAAAGAGCAGAATAGCCAGGGATCACCCAAACACCCCAATATGTGCTATGAACACATTATGTTCATAATACATTTCATACTATATGTGAGCACATAACTCAATTGAGATTCTTTGGCAAAGGAGGTAAGGTTTGTTCACAATCCAGTGAACCCTGGAAACAACATAGTACTTCAAGATCTATCCTTGTATATTAATCAAGTAATTACAATTGAATACATCTTTCTTAATGTAGTGTTAAAAGTAAAGGAAAGTTGTTATATTTTAGAAGCTATAATTGCTAATGTTTGAGTATTGGCAGTTTAAAAAATATCTGTAATTATTAAGGTCAGCAAGTGTTTTTAGTTTTTCAAAGAGAACGGGAAATTCATCTATATGCTCAGTGAAACTCTTCCACAGAGTGTTTGTGTACTGAGCCAAGAGTGATTTGAAACTTACATTTTGAGATGGGACTTCCAGTTACAATCTAGGGAGAGGGAAGTAAGACCTGCTTGCTGAGACAAACATCTAGAAAAGACACCACAGAGCTGAGCTTGCTAAAATCTGGTTTCAGTTTACTAATACTAAATTAGATTGAACTACTGCCAGCACAGTCCTGCCTGAAGTTTTGGGGAAGAAAAATGTCTTTAAATTGAATTTTCAATAAATTAAGTTTTTAGCCTATGTTCTGATTCATACACCCAAGTTATGTGAACTGGAATTGCGGAGAGCACCATACTGTCAGGAATTTGATACATGGGACATAGAGTAGTATGGCAGTTGGAAATTTATTTTGTATTCACAAAAAATTGTGAATACACATTAAGGTAACTTTTTGTTTTTGTTTTTGTTTTTGTTTTGTTTTCCTTTGAAAGTGTTCCATTTTCAAGCAGAATGACAACAAATATTTTATTGACCACAAATTTTCATAATATTTTTCAAAATATGTCTGATAACCAGGTATTTATTTTAGGTGATAATCTGAAACCAATAGGTGAAATATAATGACTTATACCTACAGTTAATTTCATGTCAATCACCTGTGGAATTCTACAGAAGGATGTTGAGGGTTAGCCCAGTGAATGAATGTCACCAGGAATGAAGTTTTGTTGTAACTGAGAACTGAAAGACTTGCAGTCTGTAGGGTTTCTGAACACTATCTGCCTGTGGACTTCAGTTATGCTAAAAATAATCTTGAGTACACTTACTCTACAAGAACTAATCTTTTTTTTTTTTTTTTTTTTTTTTTTTTTTTTTTTTTTCCCTCACAAAAAATGTCATTCAGGCACATGTACAACTAAACCAAATTTGATCATCTTCATAATATGTAAGCATTCTGGTTGGGTGAACACAACTATTTGACTCAGAAACTGAAAGGCTAAGCACAAAAGTGATTTTTTATAAGGTCATGAATAAAATGCTTATGGTTGACGCAAAAAACTAGGCCTCAGAAAAAAATGCATTTCACTGCAGAGATATAATTTTAGTATTTATTGGTTGCATAACTTTAAATGAGAGCTGTGGAATTATTTTAATCAGGAAACACTGATTCCTCATAATAATAAAAAAATCTACTCATATTATCATATTTTCTATTAAAGCAATCATATCCTTAAGGGATTACCTCATCAAAAAGAAAGAAACTAGAAAATGCTAAGGAGTACTGGTACAAGGAACTCACCTGGGGAGAAAGGGGAGGAACCTTGCTATTCAGTGATCAATCAGTCTCTCATGTGAACTCTGATATTCCATGTATACAAAGGATTAAACACAAGGTCGCTAATGATTTAAAGCCAAGGTTTTCATATTCAAATGGAGTATTTTAACAGCTAGTCTAATGCGGCAGGTTCTTCTGCAGGAACTTTTCCATTTCATGAGTGAAACTAAACACTATTTGGCTAAGTATCAAATTTTTGACTGCTGCTATTTTTTCCCTCTTTTCCATCTATCTCACATTTCTCCCTATTTTTATTAAAGATCCTGTGTTTGATCAGAATTTTACCCAAATAAATTGATTGGACGGTTATGACTAACCACTTAACTAACTAGAACCTGAACCTGTTCTCTCAGATTGAATTCCAGTGCCAGATTCCAGCTAGTTTTGATTCATAATTAAAATATATTTAGCATCATTTCCCCCCTTTCCCATTAAAATGCAGGGGGGCTTGGTCCTGTCAGGTGCTGGTGTAGAACATGATAAATATAAATAAAATTTTAAAAAACACAGGAGTTTGACAAGAACAAAAAAATCACAAGTGAATAGTTTTGAAAATTCTGCCCACTAGGATAAGTAAAATTAAGATGCAATCATAATGTGGAAATAACTAATTTAGTATAATTAAATCATATTTAGCTCATCTTTTTAAATCACAAACTACATACATCTTAACAATATGGTTTAGTGGAGGACTTGTTAGTGTTAGGTCAGAGGTTGGACTTGATGATCTTGAGGTCTCTTCCAACCTAGATAATTCTGTGATTCTGTGATACACCAACTCCTGTCTTCACTCTTTTTACCTTGCTCATTTAGAAAGGATAAGGCAGCAAGCACTCGGGATGTTCTTGGAAGAGTTTCAGGATGTTCTTGGAAGAAAGTTTAATGGAGCTTGCACTGCCTGTGCTCTTAGTTACGGTTCTACTGGAGCATGCAGTGCTGTTCCTCCAAACAATTCTAATCTGAAACATTAGAATAAATAAATGAATATGAGTTTCTGGTTGTTTTAATAATAAAAAGGCAATCACTGCAGATGAAATCTTCAATCCAAACACAGCTATATCTATCAGAATACACTAAGGTGGATCTGCACAGAATGAGCTACAGTTTTCTCTGGGGCTTTCTGTGGACATTATGAGATTATAATTCAAAATTTGTAGCCATCAGTTTGATGAGAAATGATCTTGTAGACTGAAACCTGCCATAGCTGCATTTTTAGAAAAATACAGGAAAAATTTTGAAAAGGGTGAAATTAGTGAATATTTGTCATGTGAAATTTTATTTTGAAGCTACTGCCTATGGGTTGTTAAAAGCCATTATATACGAAGCTGTATTGGAAGCATAGTCTTTCTTATTTGATATTTTATGGCTTATAATTATTAGTGGTACTGTTGAGGGATTTTTTGAAACAGCAAAAATCCCATGGCTTGCTGCAGCTGAGCAAACCAAGCTACCAGGGCAGCTATGAGAAGTTCCCATGACAGTGTTCCCACATCGCCCAATTGAGGAATTTAGAAAAATATTGTTACCAGCATCTGGCTTCAAGGACAAGGTCTACGTGACTGCTAATCACAAGGGGGTTGTTTTCTTGTAGGTGGGGTCGTTTTCTTGTAGTTGTTTGTCTGAGTACTTTTGACGAATAATCTTGTGTGAAACACTGTCCGCCCCTATTAAGTTCACTATAAAATTTAGGCTATTCAGGCAATAAAATGGAGCATGATCTGACCATATTGGTGTCTGTTGTGCTTTCGGCCGTGCTTCCTGCAACAGTGGTACTAGATATTATATATATCTATATATCTATATCTATATCTATATCTACCTATCTATATATATATAGTTATGTACAACTATTATTCTTTTAGTTCACAATTTCCTAAATAAGGTCAAAATTGTGCTTTTGATACATATACATACTTGCCATAAATTTGAAGTAGCAACCAAAAAGCCAGAGGAAGCTTATTAACTATGGGCTTACCATTGAGAGTAATGGGAAACAGTTTTGCAAAAACAGTATTTTAAGGTGCAGGTCCCTTGAAAGAGGGCAAAATTCATGAACATAATAACTTGATGACAATTTCACAGCCGAAATTGTTTTATATTTATAAAATAATTTGGAAACCACCCTACACAGTTGTGTGTTTACAGTTTTAGTAAATAATTAGTAGATTGGATTGTTCCTGATGCCGCTGATTTTAATTGCAAATACACACTTAGTTAGGTGTTGGTCATTAAATATATGTACAGCTTTCCTAAGACAAGCATAAAACACATGGGCAGAGCGTCCAGGTAAGTTTGCTTTGGGAACTGACTTGTTATCACAGAATCACAGAATCACAGAATTTTCTAGGTTGGAAGAGACCTCAAGGTCATCGAGTCCAACCTCCAACCTAACGCTAACAGCCCTCCACTAAACCATATCCCTAAGCTCTACATCTAAGCGTCTTTTGAAGACTTCCAGGGATGGTGACTCCACCACTTCCCTGGGCAGCCTGTTCCAATGCCTCACAACCCTTTCAGTGAAGAAGTTCTTCCTAACATCTAACCTAAAACTCCCCTGGCTCAACTTAAGCCCATTCCCCCTCGTCCTGTCACCAGGCACGTGGGAGAACAGGCCAACCCCCACCTCGCTACAGCCTCCCTTGAGGTACCTAAAAAGAGCGATAAGGTCACCCCTGAGCCTCTTCTTCTCCAGGCTGAACAAGCCCAGCTCTCTCAGCCGCTCCTCGTAGGACTTGTTCTCCAGGCCCCTCACCAGCTTTGTCGCCCTTCTCTGCACCCACTCAAGCACCTCCATGTCCTTCTTGTAGCGAGGGGCCCAAAACTGAACACAGTACTCGAGGTGCGGCCTCACCAGAGCTGAGTACAGGGGGACGATCACCTCCCTAGCCCTGCTGGTCACGCTGTTCCTGATACAAGCCAGGATGCCGTTGGCCTTCTTGGCCACCTGAGCACACTGCTGGCTCATATTCAGCCGACTATCCACCATCACTCCCAGGTCCTTCTCTGCCTGGCAGCTTTCCAACCATTCCTCTCCCAGCCTGTAGCTCTGCTTGGGGTTATTGCGCCCCAGGTGCAGGACCCGACACTTGGCCTTGTTGAACTTCATGCAGTTGACCTCAGCCCATCGGTGCAGCCTATCCAGATCCTACTGCAGAGCTTTCCTACCCTCGAGCAGATCGACACACGCACATAGCTTGGTGTCATCTGCAAACTTACTGAGGGTGCACTCAATGCCCTCGTCCAGATCATCGATGAAGATATTAAAGAGGACCGACCCCAGCACCAAGTCCTGGGGGATGCCACTAGTGACTGGCCTCCAACTGGACTTGGCTCCATTCACCACGACTCTTTGTGCCCGGCTATCCAGCCAGTTTCTAACCCAACGAAGCGTGCGCCAGTCCAAGCCAAGAGAAGCCAGTTTCTTGAGGAGAATGCTGTGGGAGACGGTGTTAAAAGCCTTGCTGAAGTCAAGGTAGACCACATCCACAGCCTTTCCCTCATCCACCCAGCGCATCACTTTGTCATAGAAGGAGATCAGGTTCGTCAAGCAGGACCTGCCTTTCATAAACCCATGCTGACTGGGCCTGATCGCCAGCTTGCCCTGCAAGTGCTGCGTGATGACTCTCAAGAGGATCTGCTCCATGAGCTTTCCTGGCACTGAGGTCAAACTGACAGGACTTTAGTTTCCCGGGTCTGCCCTCCAGCCCTTCTTGTAGATGGGCGTCACATTTGCTAGCCACCCTAGCCACCACTCAACTGGGACCTCCCCCGATAGCCAGGACTACTGATAAATGATGGATAGTGGCTTGGCCAGCTCTTCTGCCAGTTCACTCAGTACCCTCAGGTGGATCCCATCTGGCCCCATCGACTTGTGCACATCCAAGTGCCGTAGCAGGTCACCAACCAGTTCTTCATGGATGGTAAGGGCCACATCCTGCTCCCCATGCCCTTCCACCAGCTCAGGGTACTGGGTATCCAGAGAACAACCAGTATTGCCGTTAAAGACTGAGGCAAAGAAGGCATTAAGCACCTCCGCCTTTTCCTCATCTCTTGTAACTAAGTTTCCCCCCGCATCCAGTAAAGGATGGAGATTCTCCTTAGTCCTCCTTTTTGTGTTGATGTATTTATAGAAATGTTTTTTGTTATCTTTAACGGCAGTAGCCAGATTGAGCTCCAGATGAGCTTTGGCCTTCCTAATTTTGTCCCTGCACAGCCTCGCTACATCCTTATAGTCCTCCCTAGTGGCCTGCCCACTTTTCCAAAGATTATAAACCCTCAAAAGAACATACTCCTCATTTGGGCCATAAATGAATTGTAATCTAGATAAATTATGAAACATTTGGTTTTAAAGATAAATATAGCCCCATTTATTTTTTTTTTCCAAATGTTTTCATAACATAGCAAAAGTTTGAGAGGAAAATTCATCTACCTACAGCTTTCATACATATTTTTTTCTTAGGAAGCCACTCCCTCCCCCCCCCCCCCCCCCCCCCCCCCCTTTTTTTTCCCGTGTATTCTGCAGTCAAGGTAGGAAAAGAAATCCCGCTAAGATCAACAGGAATCGCTTTGGATGCTAATAAAGAAAACAAACAAACAAACAAACAAACAAATATATATATATATATATAACAAACAAATATATATATATATATATATATCTTTGCAGCAAGGAGGAGGGCAAGACTAACAGGTTTCAGAGATGAGTTGTACTTCCTGGGAGGCTTCATTCAGAGATGGAGTTTGACATTTTTTTATTTGTGAGAAAGGCTGAGGAGATGAAAATATTTTTTCATGAACTTGCTAGTTTTCACTGTAGCTTAGACTACACCTTGTTTCTTTTCTGCCCATTTTCCATATATTTCATACAGTCATAAAGGTCCCCCCTTTAATCCTAATTTAAAGTCAAACATATTGCACAATACACAATTTGTTATACACTGCATTTAGTATGTAGTAACTTTGTCTTTATATAGGCTTTTTACACTCTTTCACAAAAATACAAGATTTATACTTTCCTTCATGAGGACAGGATGAAATACTGATTGCTCTAGGAATTCTATAGGTGTTATTGATTTAGTTTAATATGATTTTATAGAAAAGTCATTAGTATTTGAAATATTAAAAGGGGGTTTATTTCAAAGAATAGGTATGCAGGTATCCATAAATCAGGTCGTTGAAATGTCTCATGCTGGAGAAACAAATACTGAGAAACTGGAAAATCACTACCTTCTTTTCTTTTTTAATTCATTTTTATCCAGAAAGTATAAGATGCATTGATGTCTTCTACAGATATCATTATAGAGAATTGTGCAACAGGCATAATTTCCTATTTAATATCATTTTCAACTCTTTTTTTAGGAAATTCATTATTTTGTGACAGGTGACAGGATATTTCACTGGGGAGAATTCTGCAAGCTTCCACATATTTACAAGCATGCTTTCCACAACTATACACTAGACAATCAATTTCAGCTATTTTTATACACAGTGGCTTATAAGGTTTTCTGTTTTTGTTGTTTTTGTTTTCCCTTTTCTCCTTGCATTTTCTATTCTTTTATATTGGTAATCTAAAAAAAAAAAACAAAAACAAAAACAAAAAAACAAACACCAAAAACAGAGAGTATCTTCCTTTAGCATTCTAGAGGCTGCCAAATACCACCCACAATTAGAAAAACACCAGGCTCTTTGCAGACCACCCTTCAGCCATCACAATGACAAAATAATTGTAGAACTCGTAAGATTAGACAAACTGCATGGGAACAGGACACTCAGCCTTTGACAGAAGCTGGTGGGCTATTAAGGAAGTAACCAAGTAGCAGCATGCTGTTCTGATACTTTTTTTGCTGCCTATGAATACAGAGTGACTTCTCTGAGCGAATGCCAAGGCATTGTGATTAGCATAATTAGAGCATACCTTTGTGGCACAGTTATATCTGTAAGAAGTTCCAGTGAGCAAGGCTTGGTTACAATCGGTGATATGCCTCATTATCTAAATACACAGCTTTTGAATTCAAAGGCTGTCAAGTGAGATGAAATAAAAGTACACTTGGCTTGCACTGATATTGCTTGATTAAAATCTTAAAAATATATCTTTTTTTCTCATCCACTTAGAAGAAAAGTTGTGCTTTGTGCTGACTTTGTGTGTTGTATTAACAGCTGAGACAGATAAAACATTTTTCCTATACAAAATTCCCCAAAGTGCCAACTGCCTAAACAATAACACATGTAAGAAAATCACACTAATTACTATGCTATTGTAGGTCTAACTGAAAGGGCAGAGCACTCTTCAGTGCAGGGCCCATTGTGCCTTTGCAAATGTACCAATATATTAGAGTGTGACACAACATAGGTGAGATGCCTTTGAAAGTCCTCACTGGTAAGCCTATTTAAAGAAAAATAGTCTAATCCATCATATAATAATAACATCCCTTTTCCTTATAAAGAGAACCTTTCAACAGAGCTAAAAAAACTTTTCTGCTGATATCCTTGCCCATCACAACTCCTATTGTTTTTGGTCCTCACCTCTCCATCACACCTGCATACCTTCAACAAAAAGGGACCAAGGCTGTCCTTGAACTTGGGATGTTCAGTTCATTATGCCATATAGTAGTCTTGAAATCTGTGTCTGTAGAAGATTGCAGCAGGGAGTGAATGCCCAGTTGCTTGTTAAAGTCCAGCCTGCTAAGTGTGTATTAGATGGGCTACAAGCCTAGTGGGATGGTATCTTGATAAGCTAGTTCAGTGTACATGGCAATCAAAAGGTTATGGTCAGTCTATTGACTAAGCAGCCCAACAACACTGGCTTGATCTGTTTTCATTCAGTGTGAGGAAACACAGCTTGGGAAAACTTTCTTGTTTCTTCTCCAAATACCTGTGGTTGAGACCACGGTTTGTTTGCTGTCATTTTCCACCTTGCTCTCCATATTATCCTTTGGATCACATATATGATATTTGTAAGAATTATCCCTTTTATTCCTTTACAAGCCCAATACATTCTCTTTTTCTACTTCTTTTCACTGTGTGTGCTACCCAGTGAGCATTTTCTTCAATCAATTCTTCAAAAATGGGATTATATTTTTCTGAATGTTGCACAGCAATAGCATTGCAAAACTTGCTGATGCTTGTGGATATTCTTCTGAACTTAGACTGGTGAAAAAACAACCAACCAAACAACCAAATAACATAAAACAAAAACAAAAACAAAAACAAACAGAGATCTGTTATTTGTGATTCAAAAATGTTCAGTTTATATTGCCCTTACTTTTTATGGATCCAAAAGCAATAGATTTGTTGCAAGAAATTATTTTTCTTGAAAAATTTTTTTTGCCATGTCTTAAATGAAATACGTTTTATCCATCAATCACATTTTTGTGCTTTCCTCCTTAAAGCCAGCACCCTGTCACAGATAAAAAATATTTTCACAAGCTATTACTGATCTCTCAGCAAGAAATGTCTTGTGGCTTTTGAAACAATTATCTATGTGCTGTATTTTCCAGAGTTCATATCTGTTGTGGTGACCTTCACACAGAAAAATCTTGGAAAAGCACAAATATCAGTGCTGAGACTGAAGTCCTGGTTCTGTGGTAGGCCTGTTGTGTGTAGATAATATTATATGTCAAAATCTAATGTTAAACATCTGAAGATACTCTGTTTTAAATTTGTATAATAGCAGGGATGACTTAACATTTATTGTTGCCCAGTCATGCTTTTCAAAGTCAAGGAAAGAAAGAGTGAATGGAAATTACGTACTTTTTCTGACCTCCCACACACATGCTTATGATCACGAAAAAGACAACAACAACTTTCCATTTATAAGTCTGTTGCAATTAATTGGGTAAAAACACTGGTAGATTGAGTCTAGATAGTAGATAATCTTCAGCTTGAAGAAGAGAAGACTCTAGGATGAATTTATTTCAACTTTTCAGTACTTAATAAGGACTTATGAAAAAGATGGAAAGCAACATTTTGCTCAGGCAGACAATGACAGAGAATGATTTTAAACTAAAAGAAGGGAGATTTAGATTAGATGTTAGAAGGAAAAAAATCACTCAGAGGGTGGTGAGGCACTGGAACATGTTGCCCAGAGAAGCTGTGGATGCTCCATCCCTGGAAGTGTTCCAAACCAGGCTGGATGGGGCCTTGGCCAACCTGATCTAATGGGTGTCATCCCTGCTCATAGCAGGGGGGTTGGAACTAGAGGATTTTTAAGGTCCCTTCTAACCTAACCTGTTCTGTGATTCTATGATAGTCAGAACTTGAATGCCCCTACATAAGAAAAAGAATGGAATGCACTTAAATTAAGTCCATGTATATAATTTTAAGGAATGATTCTAAGCTTGCTAAGTACAACTTTTTTTTTTTTTTTTTTTTTTTTTTTTTTTTTTTTTTGAGGTGTCTTAAGAAGAGCATAGGTAAGAATCATGATTAATGTCCTTCTGTTTTTGATCTCATACAACACTTATTAAAACAACTGTAGTAGTCATCCTCTTCCCACAGGAGTCTCTAGAAAGACTGTCATTGATTCATTGGTGTCAACATTGCAGCCTTCATCTGCCACTAATCTTTGCCTTCTTCTTGAGCCTAATTCTGAAAATCTCCAATTTTCTTTAGCCTCTACATATTTCTATGTAGTAATGATTAAAAAAGGCTAAATCTTTTTGAAGATTCAAATATTTTAAACTCTAGGTTATATAAAATATGCCACATTTGATAGTAAGTATTATATCTAATAATAATGAAGATTGTATTCAATATCTAACTTGTAGTTGGATGGTTGGGGAAGATCATTGTAAACTATGCTGTCTTGTGAGGTAAACTTGGATTATCTCTTCTGCCTATTTTCTAGAGGCAGTAGTACAGCACTTGCCTCTTAGAACTGAAGAGTCACTGCATGCAAACTGAGTACTCAAAATGCTCACTTGTTCTTTTTATTTATTTATTTATTTATTTTCAGTCCGTGGATATACAGTTTATCATTAATTACTTCACTCTTTTAATTCTAGGATTTTCCAGGTACCCTGATACCCTGAAGTTTTTCTGTGTCTTCCCATAATTGTTCAAGTAGTTTGTCACATAAGACCATATGTCTTTCAAGATATAGATGTTTCTCTGTTTTAGATTCCAAAATGAATGAAAAAGAAAGATGAGGGCATGATCATGTAACAAAAAGAGTGAAGACCTCACGTCTGGGTTTCAGAAGCTAACTACAACCCTGCAGCTCCTCTCCAGGGCAGGCTGGGACTTACTTTTCTCTGATTCCTTGGTCACAGTCCTCCTCATGCCCTTAGAGAGCAAGGATATGTGTCAGAGCTGCTGGTCTGTATCTAGAATGCTTTTACTATTTCCTGGCAAGAACTAAGAACTTTCAGCTCAGTTCATACAGCTCAGGTCAGTATCTACCAAGATACTAAACTCTTCATGTATCCTGCATACATTGTCCTCCAAAGAGTACTTTCACTAATTGAGAAAAACAAAAGGCATCTTTTCCAGTTCTGTCATAGTGTTTTTCGTTTACAAATAACAGCAACAGAAACAGTTAAGCTGGAGTATTCATTTATTCCTATACATAAATATTATGCATAGTAGCATATGTATAAAAGTCATAGAACTGTAGAGTGGCTTTGGTTGGAAGGGACCTTAAAGATCATCTAGTTCCACTCTCCCTGCCATGGGCAGGGATGACACCCACTAGGTTAGGTTGCCCAGGGCCTCGTCCAGGCTGGTCTTAAACACTGTAAAACCTGTTCCAGTGCCTCACCACCTTCTGAGTAAATAATTTCCTCCTAACATCCAATCTAAATCTACCCTTTTTATTTTAAGACCATTCCCCTTTGTCCTATCATTGTCTGCCCGAGCAAAAAGTCACTCCGTCTTTCATATAAGCCCTCCTGAAGTATTGAAAAGCTGCAATGAGGTCACCATGGAACCTTCTCTTCTCCAGGCTGAACATTCCTGTCTCTCTCAACCTCTCTTCAAAGGAGAGGTACTCCCTCTGATCATCTCTGTGGCTCTCCTCTGGAACCGTTCTAACAGAACCACATCCTTATTGTACTGGGGATCCCAGACCTGGATGCAGGGCTCCAAGTGTTGTTGAGCTCCATTAATTTAACTAATAAATTTCTCCTCACTGCATGTTAAATCTTGACCTCTTGTCCAAAATAACCTGTTTTTCCCCCATATCAGAATGCAGTATTTAACTTAATGTAATTATCAGTTTTCAAGATATTTGCTGCCCTGTAATTTTAATATGTCTGAAGAAAACTGTTTACAACTCACTCTTCTATCTACAAATCAGTAGGAACTATTATCTTCTAATTTCTGCCCCTGTATCTGGAATAATTCATGGACACTGATGCTGCTATTCTATAAAAGTTTAGATTCATAAAATCATACAATCACAGAAGGGACTGTGTTAGAAGGGACTGTAAAAATTGTCTGGGTCCAACTCCCCTGCCATAGGCAGGGATGCCACCCAGGGCCTGGTCTTAAAACTGCTCCAGGGATGGGGCATCCACAGCTTCTCTCGGCAACCTATTCCAGTGCCTCACCACCCTCTGAGTGATTTTTTTCCTTCTAACCTCTAATCTATATCTCCCTTTTTTATTTTTAAATAATTCCTCCTTGTCTTATCATTATCTACCTGAGCAAAAAGCTATTCTTCATCGTTTCTATAAGCCCCTTTCAAGTATTGAAAAGCTGCAATGAGGTCACCATGGAGCCTTCTCTTCTCCAGGCTGAACATCCACAGCTCTCTCAGCCTTTCTTCACAGGAGAGGTGTTCCATCCCTCTGATCATCTTTGTGGGCCACCTGTGGACTTGTTTTAACAGATCCACATCCTTCTTGTACTGGGGATCCCAGACCTGGATGCAGTGCTCCAAGTGGGGCCTCACAAGGGCAGAGCAGAGGGTGATATTCTCCTGCCTCGATCTGCAGGCCACTTCAGTTTTGATGCAACCCAGGATGCAGTTGGCCTTCTGGGCTGCAACTGCTGGCTCACTTTGAGCTTTTTGTCCAACAGAACCTCCAGTTCCTTCTCTGTATGTCTGCTCTCAGTGGGTTCTTCTCGCATTCTGTTCTCCTGTTTGGGATTGCCCAGACCCAGGTGCAGCATTTTGCTCGTGGACTTGCTGATCCTCATTAGTTTCACATGGTCCCAGTCCTCAAGCTTGTCCAGGTCCTTTTTAACGCCATCTCTTCCTTCTTTGGTATCAACCACACCACTCAGCTTGTTGTCATATACAAACTTGTTGAGGGTGCACTTGATACCATTGTCTATGTCATTGAGAAAGACATTAAACAGTTCTGAACCCAGGAGAGACCACTGAGGGACACCATCCATCACGGACCTCCACTTGGATATTGAGCCATTGACCACTACTCTCTGTGTGTGACCTTCACACCAACTCCTTATACACTGAATGGTCTACCTTTCAAATCCATATATCTCCAGTTTGGAGACCAGGATGCCATATGGCATCATGTCAAAGGCCTCACAGAAATCCAGGTAAACGACATTGGTCAGTCTTCCCTCGTTGAATGATGTTCATAGCAGGCCACCACTTTCGTCAGTCATGATTTACCCTTGGTGAAGCTTTGCTGGCTATCCCAGATCACTTCATTGTCTTGCGTGTGCCTTGACTTTGTTTTCAGGAATATCTTTTCCATAATCTTGCCAGGCACAGAGGTGAGGCTCACCAGTCTGTAGTTCTCTGGGCCCTCCTTTTTAAGTTTTTTGAAAAATGGGACTGATATTTCTCTTTTTCCTGTCACCAGGGACTTCGCCTGCCTGCCAGGACTTTTCAAATATGATGGAGAGAGGCTTGGCAACTACATCATCCAATTCCTTCAGGACCCTGCAATACTTGCCATCAGGCCCCAAAGACTCATACTTTTTTAATTTCATCAGGTGGTCTTGAACTTTCTCTTTGCTTACAGTAGGTGGGATTTTACTTCCGCAGCCTCCATGTACAGGTTCAGGGAAATGAAAGACTTCGGAAGACTGAATAGAAAAATCTAAATGGTTTGTCCCAGGCACCTCAGAATTATTTTATAGGAAAGAAATTATTCTTTCTGGAGTCTAGCCCTAGAAAAAGATGGATTTCTACATAAAATAATAAAACAAGAAAAAGAAAGGAGCCTTCTGAATTGAAAGAGGTCAGGAAAATATTCAAAATGAACATAAATTTTGCTAGTCCAATGCCTTGGAATCCAAAGGAAATTAAACAGATGTCAAATTTCATCCCTTTTTCTTATTTTCATAGGAATGTTCTGATATTCCAGGCACAGTATGTCTGGAATACTTTCTTCAAATAAAATAATTTAAAATGCGTGATGATTCTAAGAGAGAGAATTCAACCCTAAAGCTGTGTGTTGTCTATGTATTTCTCTGAAGGACCTAGATCTGCCTCTTGGAGAAAAACAGAACAATATGTAAAATTTAATCTTCTTGGTCAGAAAACATTGGCCATGATGTTATTGGTCATTCTGATGCCATCAACAACGTGATACAACCAATTGATGCCTTTAGTTCTGTGAGAAATTTCAAGTAGGTTAGTTTTGTTTTTACAGCTGTAAAACTTATAACTTGTACACCACTGCAAAGTTTACATAAATGTTTCTACACAGAAATATTCATCACATTCTCCATTTTCTGGGTCTTGCCAGGACACTGTAAGTTGAAGAATGTTTAATAACATTTTTAAAGGGCTGTTTTTTTTGGGGAGAAGACACTAACTTTTATTAGCGACGTGAAGAGTCATTTGAACTAGATATCTACTTCACATCTGGCATGAACTCAAGCTTAGTATAAACACCCATAAAGCCATTCTTCTATATGAACCTGTTTATTTCTTCTCACAAGTTTTATAACTTGTATGCTTGAACAGCTTTTAAGCATTCAAGGTCCAAACTGGAGGTCAGCTTGAAAAGAATAAATCATACCTAAATCTTTCCAGTAACAAAAGGAACAACTTGTAAAAAGACATTGTTGTAACCAGCCATCTTTTTCAGCAATTTGCCAAACACTTGAATAGACAACTGGAAAAAAGTACTTTGTGTGCAAGAAATTTTATTTTATTATTTATTTATTTATTTATTTATTTATTTATTTATTTATTTTAAGACTGGAGAGCATGAAATGCCTGATGTACTGGGGAGTGATTTTGAAGTGGAGGACCTGGTGCTGTGCCACTACTTGCACTTGGAGACCAGCTGTGCCAGTTGCTGTATTGGAAAAAATGCCTGCTGTGAATCTAGTCTGCATGTGTTACTTAATTTCCTGAATTATCATATTCTCCTAATCAGCTTCTGAGTTAAGGACCAAAATTGAGGATCCAGGTGAGCAGCAAGGATATAATGTCTAGAATGAAATAGTCCATTTTGTCATTTTGTTGTTGTGCAATCTACTGGTACATTTATTTCATGTATCTTGTCTCAGCCACTGAACACTTTTGATTCCACTTTATCTAATTGATCTAAATGATATTTCACAAGCTCAAGAGACTTAAGCAGTGTTATGAGAATCGGATGAGGGCACATCTACAAGGGATCTGTAAAATAAATAAATTTATCAGCTTCAGTGAGTGGTGCCCATTGAATTGTTCAATGTGAACAATGCATTTGCTGCTTTTGTCAGTATATGTAGTGTCTTTGAATTGGCCATGATTGTGATGAATTTTTACATATGTGTAACTGCTCGGATATTTTGAAAAATAGAACTTGATTCGACAGTTCAAAATAATGATCACAGCTTTCTTTAACACAATATCAAGGCAGTATTAGGTCTGAAGTCTTTACCTTTTTTGTTATATATGCCATAAAATGTTCAAGGAGATTTAAGATTAATGCTTTAAGACTGTTGGCAAAATCATACAACTATTTCCCTAACTATTTGACTATTTGACTATTTCCCTAACTATTTAACTATTTGTGAAAAACTACAGGGTGAAAAAATTGCCAGGTCAGAATCTGACTTTTTTCTGTGCTGGAGGAATACAAAAATATTTTCATTGAAAAATGATACCGCTATCTAACAGCTATGAATGAAATCCTTTTTAATTGCCTATGAACATCTCATAAGACATCGTGTGTGCCCACAAATCTAAGAAGGAATAAGTTCATTAAATGGGGCTTGGATCATTGTATCTTTCTAATGGATAAATGGATCATAAGACTGGATGGACATGAATGCTTGACAATTTAATTACTTCAGTTTGGATAGTAGCATATGATAAACTGATAATACTTCCTGGCTCTACAAATGTTTCAAAGTACTTCTGTTAATAGGCTGTAGGAGCATATTGAAAATAATTTGAATGGTTTTTGATGTTATCTCAAATCTTCTTTTAGAGGAACCCCTGCTGCTAAAAGAATGCTCCTATTTAAAGGTTGACATCTACTGCCTGTCAGCACTAAATGGCTACAAATTCTCCTGAAGTTAGACATGAATAAATATGAATACATAAACATGAATAGACATGAATAAATGCTTGCTTGTGGCTGGTAGAGTAAGCTTAACTAGGAGGTTTTAGGTACAGCATGCCTGTACTCAATCTACATCATATTTATGGTAAATCCTTCCTTTCTCTGATGTTGCATTGTTTCACAAGTCTGTTTTAACTGAGACACAGTGCTCAGCTCTGTGAAGTCTTGTCCTCCTGCAATATTGTTTGTGTAGGGAAATAAAAATGAAAAGGATGAACCACGTTATAAAACAAAAAAAACTCACATGACTGTTGTAGGAGACGAACTAGTACCAGTTTGGGCTACACTTAATTCTCTGCTCTTAGGGCTCTGAATGAAATTGACATTGTTGAGGTGGTAATACTTTTACAGACTCTGTATTGGAATGGTAAATTTTATCAGGAGAAGGGTAACAGGTCCTCTTAGTTCATACTGATAAATTTATTTCTGTGGTAATGTTGTTGATGGTTTTCCCTCTTTCCCTTTCAAATGGCATCAAAAACTCCAAGCTTTTTAAAAATTGGAAACAATACCTTGAAAGACTGAAGCTCATGTAGCTATTATAACTTCTGATTTTTGCATTTATATTTCTTTAGACAAAAACAAAACTTTTCCTCCATGGCAAAAGTGTTAGAAACTGAGTTCTCAAAGAAAATAAATAAAATAAGTTTAAAATAAAATAAAAATAAAATAAATAATAAAATAAAATAACAGAATAAAATAAAATAAAATAAAATAAAATAAAATAAAATAAAATAAAATAAAATAAAATAAAATAAAATAGAAATTATAACATTTCTAGGAGCCAGATGTTGTCAGATCCTCTCTTTCACATTAAATATAATGATTTTCATGATATTTTTGAAAATTGGCCATTCAGAATCTTTTATTTTAGTCTTTAAAAATGGCTTTGGACCTTATATTAGGGAAATTTATTTTTTATACACTAAAGTGGAATTTCTTTGGCTATGTTTTTACTGTCAAATTAGAATGGAGAAGCAAGCAACCAAGTTCCTGAACAAAATGATGCATAACATCTACACCCTAAGATGATATAAATTGCTGGTATATATAATTCACATTAGTCTTTTGCCCTCACTTGGATTCCCCTATAGTAAGTGTAATATAACATTTTCCAAAGTATGTATCAAGCATGCACCAGTAGATGTTAATTTGTTTGCAACCAATGTGATGTTGAGGGTAGGGAATGATGTCCTGGAACACAAGGCTTCTACTCAGAGGAGTTTTGTAGGAATCTCATAGAAATTTGGGCTTACAGGAACCTCTTGATGTCTAGCAAAGACAAAACTAATGTTCTCCACCTGGGCTGTACCTCTAATGCCCATGCAGCAGAGCATGCTGGGCAGCGACTGGGATAGAAAGCAACTTTGCAGAATCAGCTCTTGTGACCCAATGAACAAGTTGAATGTGCATCAGATCTACACCTTTGCAGCAATGAATGCTAAGCACACTGGCTATATTGGCAAGCTTGTACTGAGAGGTTTTAGAGAAGTGATTGTTCACCTCTGTCCTGCATAGTTTATTCTGTTCAGTTTTGCCTTCCCCAGTACAGTAACAACACTGACAGTCCAGTGGTGGTCAATGGGGACAATTAAGAAGTGACATACAAAGAGAAGATGAGATCTTTGTGTTTGTCTAAAGACTACTAGGTTAAGAATCTTGCCTTTTTTAACAACCTGATGCTAATTTATGGAGAAGATGGAGACAGACTCCTCTGAGGTGCACAGTAAGAGCACCTCAAAAGTTTCAGTAACAGAAATTCTGTTTAGAAATCAGGAAACAGATTTTCAAGGTGTTTAAATATTTGAAAAGACTACTCAGAGATGTGGTGAAATCACCAACCTTAGAGATACTCACAACTCAGCTGGCTAAATCCTGATCATTTTGTTTTAACTCCAAAATTGGCCCTGATTTGAGTAGGGGGTTGAGACTAGATGAGTGCCACAGGTCACGTCCAAAATAAATTACTCTTTTTTTCCTATGCTTCTGTGTAGACAAGCAATAGCTAGCAGAACCAGACTAGCAATACACGAGTGATGCTGTGCACACACATGCAGGAACCTTGGACAACCATAAGATCTGTAACACTGTGTACCTCGCATTACGAGAGCAGGCTATAACACAACTGCTTTCTTCAAGTTGCTATAGGTGAGAGCGTGTGTGCTTCCTGACCTGTGTGCTCTTTCTGACCTGATGCAGACATCCACCAAATGAACAACTCAGTTGTATCCAATTCCCCATGCAGTGGATAACTGGAAGTCTGCCTAAAATCAAGTGGTACCATACTCATTCCTCTGCTCCCGTATCTTGTGTCCTCCTTTTCATTTATCAACAGTTTCTTTCTTCCTCCATTTTATCTCCTTTCTATGATCAGAATAACTCTTACAGAGCTACTGCAGACTTACTACAATGTAACTGAAGGGTGTTCTTTTCCCAGACATTATAGTGAACAATGCCATGTATCTCAACTTGACAGTGACTGTGCTCAAAAAAACAGGGTCAATAAAGAAAGGCCATGATATTCTGCACCAACATATATGTAGCCAAATACAGATAGCAGTATGCTGCTAATGATTGTGAAATAACACAGCCGCACCACCATACCTACTGTGTCTCCTGAACTGAAGTAAATTATTCACAGTAGAACTCAAGTACCATATGCCATCTGTAATCCTTCCTTTATTTATTGTGTGTCACTTTTTGACCATAGATGCCTAGCTTTCCTCCCTCCATCCCTTGTAACTGGCTTGAGTCAAGAGCCTAAAGCACATTTCTTATTTTCAGTACATTGTAAATTGAGGCAATTGTCAAGGAAAGTAGGACAACACTACTGAAAAACTCAGACACTATAGGGAATATAGTGTAGCCCTATTGAAAACAGTCATAGAGAGAAACAAAACTCAGTGGATTAACTCTCTGTGGTCTGCTCAATGTCTGTTTCACTCAACCACTAGTATAGGAGCCCTTGGATAGCATTAGAGATTAACCCAGATGAAATTACTTACTCATAGGAATTTTAGCAGCCTGCATGTTTTCTTTTGAAACACATTTGCATTTTGTTTTTCAAAAAAGAAGCTTGTTATTTTCCTTGGCTGATATCTATGTTAAATTAAGGAATAATGGAGATTAGATAGCAACTGTTTACATAACTGCTAATTTAAATAACTGACAATAATTTTAAATGCAATTATTTTTATGTTATGCTAGTATTAGATGGAACAGCATGATGCTGGGATAGTCAACATAATTTTCTTGTACTATGGCTAAATACACCGTCAAATTGATGACTTGCCCTTTGTTCAGTTTTGGTAATATCCACTTCATGAACAAACATGCAGTCTGCAAAACAATCTAGCTTTTAAACATTAATAGCTTGTTGGGCTAAAGCCAGCCTGAGTACTATTCCATTGAACAATGGATTTAACCTGCTTTGGTAACAGTTCCATGGCATGTATGTCAATACGATAAAATATAATTAGGCAATATTATCCAGCTTTTAATCAGAAAAAAAAAAAAAAGTTCCATTTATAGTCACTTTAAGGGGCATGAGATATAAAGGGAAACCTGCTTAATGCAAATGTTTACATATAAACCCACTTATCTTTTCTGTGTTTTCCATATATATCCTTGACATTTTGGTTTAATTATGAGAGTTGCTTTTTTTTTTTTTTTTTTTTAAATCATTGTATTATCCTCTTAGCCTAACTTGTCTTATTCCGTCTCCTTCTCCTGTGTGATCCAGAAATGAAGTCAAAAGCCAAGGTGTAAAATCTCTACAATTTCCATGGCAACAGAGGTATGATTTAGTGAATGCGGCACTATATTTTCCAGGGTAGATTAGGTAAATGAGAGAAAAAAACTTCCTCAGTGAAATATTATTTTATATTATTTTAAAGTATGAAGTATAATATGAGGATTTAAGTTACGTCATGGCAATATGAGATCTCCTAGGACAAAGCAAGGTAACAATTTGCTTGTTCAGCACCCAGATTGAAATTCTCCCTAGAGAAACAAACACACTCAGGAAAGGAAGGTCAGTAATTCAGCAGCTGATGTGCTTTTCCCTGATGTGCTTATTCACTGGACTCATGCCCCTGCATATTGAGGATATTGTAGAAAGTTTACCCTCCATTATGACATCTGAAACTATGATTATGGTATAATCACTATATAGTATCCATACTATATACTATACTATATATACTATATATACTGTATAGTATAATCAGTATAGTATAGTCTTATAAATACATGTATTGATGTATTTTAAAAAGAAGCTGGATTTTTGATAACTCTTACATGGGTCTTACTGCAATAACTTCCTGTTAATCCTCTTCTGCAAAAATACAGAAACTCAAGCTAAAATATGTTTAACATCATGCACTGGAGATTTCCTAATATCTTTCATCTGGGGAAAACACATGTGACTTGCAGATCAATAAACTGAGACCATTATTGACCAAACGGGTGGAAAGTGAATTCCAAAGATGAGGCTATTTTAAGCTAATTAAAGGTCCCATGATACTATATGCAAGTGTAGGAACATCTGCTACCATGCCCTCGTCAAATTACAGATTGGATAATTCTTTTCTGCCTAATTGAGCTCCTGATTAAGTTTTGTTGAATTTAAATATATGCCTTTCCATGTTTTACTACTGCTGTCTGCACAGTAGAGTGTTCAATGGTGAGAAAATCGTTACTTCACTTTGGCTTGCACTGTATGTGCTATATATGGTGTTCTAGGGAGCAAGTGGGAATAATGAAAATTAATTTATGTTTGACTTATGTAGGCAGTTAATGAAAGTACAGCCTTGAACACATTACTTGAGTGAGACTTGTGAACTATAGAAGGACAACAACAGTTCTAGAGATAGCCAAGAACTCTATGGAATAAATATCTTGCCCCACTGTGCTGCTTCCCTGAAAACGTTCTCCTCTCTTTCTCCCTCCCCAATTTACAAAGAATCTGCTGATATTAATTATTTTAGCTGTTTTGATGTACAGATGAAACAAGTCTATTTGCTTTAAAAATCTTCATAAAAGTATATTCCAGACAAATGTAGAGTTTTTTATAATGGTTTTAAAATAGCATTTGAAAGTAAAAGTAATTCAAACTTTATATACTGTCTGATGGAAAAATGATACAGATACTTACCAGATTATCTGCCAAAACAGATATATGCAAAAATAATTTGGGGGCATATCACTATTTTATTTTATTATTCCCACTCTATCCATGCTTAGTGTGTTCAAATTGTAGATTTGTATTGACTTTTTGTTCACATGACGAGTTTTATAATGATACATGTAAGTATTTATTTTTATACATAAATATAAATATATTTTTATTAATATATCTTATATACAAATATGGGATTATGTGGGAATTATGGCAGACTGACAAAATGCAAGTAATTTGGTGTGATCACTGTAGTCTTGATTGTATCTTTAAGGGGACTTGTGCTAAACTGTGAGCATCGTGTTTCACTAGCTGTGCCTGACAATAGATTGTGGCTAGGTCTGACAAGGCCCCTGGGAAGGAGTGATGCCCTCTGTCACCATATGGTCCAGAAAGGGTTTCATACCTGTTACAATATCCTGAGGAGGGGGATTCATGGTTAAATCTATGCAAGCTCATTCCTAATCCCATGAAACTAATGATCTGTGAAGGATATCTTAAAGATGCTTACCGTGAATAAACACATTATTCATACATTCAGTTGTAGATCTCTATCCTGTATTATGCAATAATTACATTCCTTAACGGAGAATATAGTATTGAAAATTATTGAAAGAATTGCTTAATCTCTACTGTAATTCATAAATAGCTACTGAACCTAAATATAAGAAACACACTGATATTTTAAGAAAATTATCACACAATAAGCATCTTATTTCTGAAAATGAAATTAATTCCCATGATAAAATCCCACAATATCTGATTCCTAAAAAAAAAAAAAAAACATTCAAATTTGAAGATAATGCAAAATGTTGGTAAGCTCCATTAATTTAACTAATAAATTTCTCCTCACTGCATGTTAAATCTTGACCTCTTGTCCAAAATAACCTGTTTTTCCCCCATATCAGAATGCAGTATTTAACTTAATGTAATTATCAGTTTTCAAGATATTTGCTGCCCTGTAATTTTAATATGTCTGAAGAAAACTGTTTACAACTCACTCTTCTATCTACAAATCAGTAGGAACTATTATCTTCTAATTTCTGCCCCTGTATCTGGAATAATTCATGGACACTGATGCTGCTATTCTATAAAAGTTTAGATTCATAAAATCATACAATCACAGAAGGGACTGTGTTAGAAGGGACTGTAAAAATTGTCTGGGTCCAACTCCCCTGCCATAGGCAGGGATGCCACCCAGGGCCTGGTCTTAAAACTGCTCCAGGGATGGGGCATCCACAGCTTCTCTCGGCAACCTATTCCAGTGCCTCACCACCCTCTGAGTGATTTTTTTCCTTCTAACCTCTAATCTATATCTCCCTTTTTTATTTTTAAATAATTCCTCCTTGTCTTATCATTGTCTACCTGAGCAAAAAGCTATTCTTCATTGTTTCTATAAGCCCCTTTCAAGTATTGAAAAGCTGCAATGAGGTCACCATGGAGCCTTCTCTTCTCCAGGCTGAACATCCACAGCTCTCTCAGCCTTTCTTCACAGGAGAGGTGTTCCATCCCTCTGATCATCTTTGTGGGCCACCTGTGGACTTGTTTTAACAGATCCACATCCTTCTTGTACTGGGGATCCCAGACCTGGATGCAGTGCTCCAAGTGGGGCCTCACAAGGGCAGAGCAGAGGGTGATATTCTCCTGCCTCGATCTGCAGGCCACTTCAGTTTTGATGCAACCCAGGATGCAGTTGGCCTTCTGGGCTGCAAGCATGCTCTTCTGGCTCATGTCAAGCATTTCACCCACCAGTATTCATTCAACATATTAATTTATATACTCTAGCTCTAAGCTTATTCATGGGTATTACCGTAACTGCACATATGACAAACAAGTTCAGATGTGAATTTATAAGGAATCCAAAGGGATGCTAAACTTCTCTCACTATACCCCATAACATTGCTCAATGTTGTGTCTCCATTCCTGCCCAGAGGACATATCTTCCTGTATTCCCCTATTTCCCTTTCCAGTCCCCACTTCATACATGAAGAGCCTGAAATATTTGAAAATGCACTCCTGAAGATTAGCAAAATGAAAGTGAAATCTAATTATTATGTAACTTGCTCTGATATTAACTTCATGGAAACTCAAGAAACGGAGCTATTGGGGAACAGAGAAGTAGAAGAACCTCTGTTTAAATGAACAAAACCAAGAAAATCCTCAGTTCATCCTGACATTCAAACAATAATCCATCTTAGTGACTGTTTCCCTTGCTTTCACATTTAAATACCTCAGAGTGGTTCAGAAGGAAAAGAGGAAAGAAAAGCTTAGTGACTTGTATGAAGAGCAAGTTCAACAGGATGAAACTTGGTGGGAGATGAAGAGCTTTCCAGGTGCAAGTCTTCAGAGCATTTCTTTCATGTACACACTCCTGGTTAACCCGAATCATATTGATACTCATTGTTCACAAGGAGTTATATTTTTCCCCTCCCCAATTCACTGAAAGCATGAACAATTTTTCTGGATATGCATGCTATACTGACAAAATAAATATAACATGTTCTGCAGTGCTTATTCAGTAATGAAGTAATCAGGACAAGAACAACCTTTTTAGGAGTCTAATCTTTTCCATCATTTTCTTCCAAAATCGTCGATTCATATCAAAAGAAGCAGACGGTCACAGCTGTAATATAAAATTGTTCACTCCCCTGTATAGACATTACTCTATCTTCCACCCTTTGAAAGAACCTTTGAATATGTTTAGCTAAATGGTACCTTTTGGGGAAATCTGTAGAACCTGACTCCTTGCGTTCATTGCTTACTCACCTATGCAGTCACTGGAGCTCTGCTTGTCTTGAAAAGAAGTTGGCCCAGCAACTGTGTTGCTGTGTGCAGCTGCCTTACATAATGTGATCCACAGCACAGAAAGTCCTGCTGTGTTTTGGATCATGGTGCACTCAACCTGGATTTAGAAGGTGATGGGATAAAAAATATAAAACACCTGAAGACAACTTGTTCTTTAGCGTTATCCAGCTAGTAAAGTCATTGGGCAGTAAGTAACCTTGCATGCTTACTTTTAAAGAGCTGCACAAAATATATCTCATCCTTTCCCTGACATTTGTAGGTACAAAGTACACTGGCAAAAGTCTCAGACATAAATACTCTTCTCAAGGCATGCAGGGAATCATCTACATTGAATCAATCACTTAATCAAGCAGAGAAAAAAATACAACCCTTCACTATATGAGAAAAAGAATGTGCTTGATTAAGCTATTTCTAATCCTGATTTGTACTTGCTTATACATTACAGTACAGTTTGAAAGAAAAAGATTATGTTGAAATAACAGCCCAGTAGGTGTTTCTAGATGACAACAAAAATGTGTTTATTACAATCCCTCACCTGCATATAATACCCTGGCTGAGGATGACTGACCTTGTGAGAAGTCCTAGTCTAGCTTCAGTGGAAAATGACACAATTTGTTTAAAAACTTACATCCAAATATATCACATTCATGCCAAGAGCTGGGACAGAATGAAGTGGAATCAATAAAATAACATGATGAATTCAGGGAGCAATTTCTATCTCAGAAATTTCAAATGTTTTTGGGAAAATGGCTGAATTAAAAGAACCAAACCAAAAATCAAGCAGTAAAAGAATTTGTTTTAATAATGCCAATGAAGTTTTCCTGTGACATGGGTAGTTCTACAGCAAATAAAGAAGTTCAGTACAGAGGCATGTCAAGACAGATACTCAACACTCCAGGGTTGCTCTTGAACTAGAGAACCAAAATTGAGAATTAGATCTTGGTATTTTTTACCCCTGATGATTTCAATCATTATTTTCTGTGAACAAACAGACCGTATTAGGAGAAATTCTAGCACTGGTTGTACGGATACCTTTGATTTTCATTTCTATTTTATTTTCATTTGATTTAAATAGCCAATATTTTTCTTAACATTAGTCTGGAATATTATGTATTTAAATTCTTGTATCACCATTTCATTCCCTGATTATTCAGGGATACCAGTGATATTAACTTGATATTTTCCCACCTAAATCTAAACTTGGATAACACATTCTAAGGTGTCTACCACATATGCATTTGATAAAAAAAAAAAAAAATTACGATTTTAATCTGTCTATGGTGCTTTCACATTTTTGGACAGGATAACCAATCATAGTTGAAGAATGTCTAATAATGAAAAAAAAATAGAGGAGACTATAGAGTTGGTATTAGTAAAAATAACAGTTTGTGCTTTCCTTAAAAAACAACAACAAACAAAAATCCCAAACAAAACAAACAAACAAACAAAAACACCTGGGCCTATGTGAACCTCATGAAGTTTAACAAGGCCAAGAACAAGGTACTGCATCTGTGCCAAACCAATCCTAAGCACAAACCCAGGCTGGGCAGAGAATGGATTGAGAGCAGCCCTGAAGAGAAGGACCTGGGAGTGCTGCTTGAAGGACCTGGGAGTGCTGCTCAGCATGAGCTGGCATTGTGCACTTGCAGTCCAGAAAGCCTTCTGTATCCTGTGCTGTATCAAAAGAAGCATGGCTAGCACATTGAGGAAGGTGATTCTCTCCCTCTATTCTGCTCTCTTGAGACCCCACCTGGAGGCATTCAACTCTGGCATTCAGCTCTGGGGTCCCCATCACAGGAAAGATATGGACCTGTTGGAGCATATTCAGTGGAGGACCACAAAGATGGTCAAGAGGCTGGGGCACCTCTCTTATGAATACAGGCTGAGGCAGTGGGGGTTGTTCAGCCTGGAGAAGAGAAAGGTCTAGGAAGACCTTACAGCAGCCTTCCAGTACCTAAAGGGGTCCTAGAGAAAAGCTGGGAAGGGACTCTTTATCTGGGAGTATAGTGATAGGAAAGGGGGAATGGCTTTAAACTACAAGAGATTTAAATTAGATATAAGGAAGAAGGTCTTTACTGTGAGTGTGGTGAGGCACTGGAACAGGTTGCCCAGAGAAGATGTGGATACCCCATCCCTGCAGGTGTTCCAGGTCAGGTTGCCAATGGCTTTGGACAGCCAGATCTAATGGAATATATCCCTCCCCACAGCAGAGGGTTTGGAATTAGATGGTCCATAAGTTCCCTTCCAACTCAAACCATTCTGTGACATTCTGTGATTCTAGGATTCTAGGATTCTATGGTATTTACTAAATAAATAAGAGTAAGTTAGCAATAATTACATGTGATCAGATGGCTTTAAAGTGAAGGCATTCTTGTGCTGTCAGTCAGCATTGACAATATGATTATGTTGCTGCCCTGTGTGTAAGGAAGACAAGGGGCAGCAAATAAGGCCTTGAAAAAGTTGTGTTTGACTTTTATTATTTGCCTCCCTTTTTGTTCTAAGTTTTTAAAGGAGTAAATAAGGAAGACCAGAAATTCACCAGAGGCCTCTGGATGTTAAAGTGGTTTCAGTGGAGAGTAATGGCAGTAATTTATTGGTGCATGGAAACTGAAGTCTCAGAAGATGCTTTAACTGAGTTGTGAGAGCATATCCCCTTTGAAAGCTGGGATAAGAGATTAGCGTCTTCACCGTTCTTATACTTTTTTCTTCTAAAGCATCCTGTGAAGCAGAAAATAAGTCATCTGAATATTCTACCCCCATTTCCCTCTGTTTTAAATTTGATGATTTCTTACGGATTTACTTTCTGTAGAAACCCAAAGATCTTGAGATTTATGTAAAGTCTCTAAGGCATCATTCCAGACTTTTAAATAGCTGTTGCACAGTCTGAATAATCTGTGGCTAAACTGATTTCATTCAATGTGATTGAAAATCATCGATCCTTTCTAAGAATAACAAGGAATATTATCAAAAATATTTTTCCCTTTTAAAGATTGATGTTATATATCTACAACACAAAACAAAAAGGCATGTTTTTGTAAAAATTATGAACATTCATATGTCTGGGTGGATACTGGCTCATTTGTGAAGATTATGGGAGGTTTATGTATTCAGTAATGTATTCAGAACTATTTCCAAATATTCTCTGTTTTAAACTCTGAGATTATAATCTGTACAAAATAAATATAGTATTGTATATAACTGACTATTGTTGATATTCTTAGCATACGGAGGTAACATCTATATTTTCCCACACAGAACCATGATTCTCATTGGAAGCCAAATCTTTAATAATTACATAGATTAGCTGGGCAAATGTGATTTAGCAGTTCTGGTTCTGAGATAGGCTATTATTATTTGAATTTGGAAATTATTTTTTTTAACATCTTTAGGTGGGGTTACTCTAATTTTTGAGAATATCATGATTAGATCTCTCTCCATGGTGCAGAAAACCAAAGCAGAACAAAAACATGGATTAAAGGCTTTAAAGAGACTGTAGCAAATACAGAAATCATATATACAGAGTTAAAATCATTGTAAAAGGCTATTTATCTTTATTTTTATCTTTTGAAGGAATGCAATTTATATTTTTCAAATACTTGGGGAATTTTTACATCAGCTTGTTGTTGTTTGTGTTTATTTGTTTTTGAATGAATTTTGAAAAAATGAGTGCTTGTATGACTTTTGGGAAAAATGACCATGAGAGCATGAAGCAATTTGTAAAGTCAAAATTCATTTAACTTATTCACAGTATCTCAAAATACATGGTTCATCCTTTTCCAGACTCTGTTTTACAGTAGTTTTAGGTCTGGTTTTGGTTAAGAAATAATGTTTGTCATAATACTTGCTGGGTTTCTTGTAATCATCCAAGTATCATAAAATGTAAACTTTCAAATGATCCTTAGTACTTTTGCAAGGGTATTAGGCCTCTCATGAAGCATTTCTCTTCTTTGAAGTTTTAGCCATAAAGTTGAGCCAAGTTTCACAAAAGCATGGGAGGATATGTTACAAGTGATTTTCGATTGCAATTTACACATGCCATAAGGAGATTTTCCCTTTTATTACTGTATAAATCCAAATATTCTGCATTTCAGTTTATAAATGAGGATGTTTTACAAAGACCGTGGTTGTGTGCATCAAAGTTATTACTAAGTTTTTGGATCTGTTTTTCTTGTCTCAAGAAAATAATCTTTGTGATCTTCCATCCCTATCTTTCCCTACTCCATTCCTGAAGATCTATTGTCTGTAAAAAAATATGCCAGTGTGTTTAAAAGTTTTTCTTTTATCTTTCCCCAGAATGTCTAAAAATTTTCAGAAGTGTCAGTATTTTGGCTGAAGCAAAGCCTACAAAATTTATTACCTAATCAAAATTATTTCTGAGATTCAGATAAAGAAATAATTGCTCCTCACATTTGTGTAGAATTTTCACAGGTAGTAACATGTAACTATTTGCTCAGTCTACCTAGTTAATGCCATTTGAATAATACTATGGAATCTAATTTGTGAATTTCCAAGATCATCTGGTCCAACCATCACCCTACTACCAATGTTGCCCGCTAAACCACGTCCTTAAGCACCACATCTAACCTTTCCTTAAACCACCCCAGGGATGGTGACTCCACCACTTCTCTGGGCAACCCGTTCCAAAGCCTGACTGCTCTTTCTGAGAAGAAATATCTGTGAGTTTCCAATGTCCTAATTTCAATGTCCTTTTTGTACTGAGGAGCCTAAAACTGAACACAGTACTTGAGGTGCAGCCTCACCAGAGCAGAATACAAGGAGATGATCACCTCCCTGGTCCTGCTGGCTACACTCTTCCTAGTACAAGTCAGGATGCCTTTGGTCTTCTTGGCCACCTGGGAAGCCACAATTTTACACATACTGTCATGTGTGACTATGAACTAATTTCAGGATGTGCTGCTACTTACAGAATAACATTTTGGAGTCATTTCTGATACCAGCAAATGGTTGGTATTTTGTTAGTAAAATGTCTACTATATATTTTCACCTGTCTAGGTAAAACATATTTTAATCTATTCTTGATTTACATAACCAGAACTGAAATCAGAAGTTGGGCCATACATGGGCTGTATTATGTGCACATCTATCTTGTGTTTTGAAGCAGATGATGTATCCATGAATAACTCTCCTGGGGATCTTTACATAATTTGAATATTGGCATGAACAGCCTACTTATGAATGACCAACATCAGCCTTAAACAAAATACTCTGATCTGGCTTAAATTAGACATTATTAACACTCCCTCAAGCAGCAGTCTGGGAATACAAATAAGTTTCTAAAAGAGCCATGAAGATAAACAGATTCATGTGCCACCATTTTTGCAGGAAAACAATTTCAGAAGCTTAACTGATATTGTTCAGACACCCTAATTTAAACCTCATTAGTCCACTGCAGTTTTACTCATTTTCCACTGTAATTTTTTTTTTCCACAGATTTGTGAATACAGGTCCAACAAATCAAACAGTAGTTTAAAAATCCAAATAATGATTTCGTATGTTGCTAATTGTCAAAAGACTTGTCAAAAGACTAGCTACTAGATGACTGACTTCCTTTGGAAGGAGCTGGCAAAACAGAAGAGAAGTTGCACAACGAGCAGTTAGTACATTTTTTTTTCCAAAGCTCATATGCATAAAATGAATTTAAAAAAAACCTGTAGACTAGCATGATTTTCCATCTAAACAACATCTCTTTTTTGACATTTGTGATGCAACAGATGTGATCCTTTAGATGTGTTGGTAACACTTTGCAATGACACTGCCCTTGGTTTTTGTTCCAACCTATCAGGTTAAAGTCATTACCCCATTACAGAGTCCATAACTGATCACAGCAATGATTCTATTTCCTTTGTTTAAAGAAAAAAAAAAAAAAAAGTCCATGACTGCAAACAGCTGAAGATGGTAACAGAAGCAAATACATCTGGACGGCCACATTGTGGCATAATATTGCTGCCTGGGTAGAGAACCTGATTGTAGAAGTACATGGTGTAGATACTTATGTACTCAAGAATCAGGCCACTGACTTTTTGTTGTGAAGAACAACAAAGCAACTGACCTGTGGATCAGGCTACTAGGCTAGCTCAAGTAGATCTGGACTAGCAATATACATGTAAGCGTGAATTATTTCTAGCATGTCAGGCCCATGACACCTCAGGCCATCAAGGAAGAGATGCAACATATAGATGGGGTCATGAATGAGTAGTGGACTTGACCATGGACACTGTTGCACAGATTATCCATGAATGTGAAATGTGCTGCAGTTAAACAGGCTAAGCAGTTAAGGTCTCTCTGCTATGGAGGATGATGTCTGAAATATAAATACAGGGAGGCCTGGCAGACTGATTATATCATGCTCCCACAAACCTGCCATGGTAAGTGCTAGGTGCTTATAATGGTGGAAGCAACAACTGGATGGCTAGAAACATATTCTGTGCCTCATACCACTGCCCTTAGTCACAGAATCACAGATTCTTAACACTATACTAGGCCAGAAAATTTGTGGATGCCTCATTCTAGAGGTGTTCAAGACCAGGTTGGATGGGGTTTTGGCCAACCTGATCTAGTGGGTGAAATTCCTGCCTATGGTGGGATGTGTGTGGGGGTGGAACTAGATGATCTTTAAGGTCCCTTCCAACTCGAGCCATTTTGTTAACCCATGATTCTATGAAAAGCAAGTCATATGGTGACATGGCATCCTGGAATGAATTGAATCAGGCAACGGGACTCCTTTCTGAAATAAACTAATCAATACCTCAGACAAAAACCGCGGCATTGAGTGGCTATATCACATGCCTTGTCATGCACCAGCCTCTGGGAAAATCAAACAATACAGTAGAATGTGGGGATGTGGTCATAGGGGTCAACAAGCCCCATGGTTGGTGATAACAGACTCATAATGATGAGGCCAGGAGGAATGTAGAGTGTTTAGAAGGAACAAAGAAGGGTGAGTCCACAGTCCTGTTTCAGAGTGCTTGTTTTCCAGCAGTTAAGACATGGAAGTTGCTGGGTGTTTGCGGTTGCTGGGCAAAGCTGTTGACCATCGGACAGTTAGTGGAAAAGTACTGCTGTAGAGCAAATAGTATAAGAAGGGAGCCTGTCCTCAATAAGAGATGAGTTGAAGTTATGTCATCAATAAAGAAGTAGCAGTTACTGATCCTAAAAGAACCCTGGAGTCCTGTGTGTAGTTCTGTTTAGTGCTCTCTGTGTTTCTTTATTGAAATAGGAAATGAACCTGTTAAGTCTTCTAATGCCATGAAGGTAGTAGTGTCATTTACGTTAAGAAAGTATTAGTGTTCAAAAAGATTTTGACAAACTGAATACATGATAAGGTGTGTTTCAGAAAGGTAAAGTGTGGGGTATTGTACTTAGGTGGGAATAATCTGCTGCAGAAACACAAAATGCTGACAATATGATAGCAGGTTTTCAGAAAAAGATCTGAGAGTTATGACAGATCTCCTAGTGTCTAGTCTAAATCTATCCTCTTTTAGTTTAAGACCATCCTCCCTTGTCCTGTCCATATTTGATTGAGCAAAAATTGCTCTCCATCTTCTTTATATAAGCCCCCTTGAAGTATTGAAAAGACAATGAACCTAGGTTATCTTTTGAAGTGTCTTCCCTATGTGTCTGTATCAGATTCTGTGATATACATCAGCTTTCTCCAAACAACGTTGTTAAGAGCATACCCCATTTTTATAGTTTTAGCACTGCTTAGGAAATGTTTATGTTTTAGCCAGAAAAAAAAATCTATATTTTTATCATTTTAAAATACATTTCGTAAGCAGTTAGCTTGAAGTACCTTACTGCTTTTCATTTTCAAACAAAATGTCTTATTCCTGTAATTTCAAAAATTCTGGATTCAGATTAACAGGTTAGAACCATTAATTTGAAAATTTGAAAGTTAAGACCAATTTTTCTCTTTTTCCTCTACCTCCTCTGCCAATCACTGGTACTTAGAAATATATTCAGATTTTGAGTTTGTGAGGTGAACGAGGTTTTACATGAATGAAATACTTAAGTGAAACAAATTCTGTACACATACACTGCCTATGATGAAGCAGCAAAAAATCAAAAATGTTGCTTTTACTAGGTAGAAAAAGAACTAACATTGGAGCAAATCCCCACTTAAGACCTACACAACCTGCTTTTCCACAAATTCAATGTCATGAGATTAAATGCCAATCCAGAAAATCGGTGTTAGGAGGTTCAAACAGCAAGCATTGAAATTTATGTGGACTACTGCAGCATCATTTGCAAGCAAGGAAGATACCTTTTTAGTGGGAAAGCTTTCACTGACAAGAGTTATACTGTTTTCAGGAATATAATGTACATTTCTTGCCAGAAGTGTTGACTTCAGAGAAAAATAGAAGGATGGAAATAACAAATCAGGCATGGTACTACTGTATATTTGTGTGTACTTATTCTGTGGTAGTGCCTAGATGCCTATGAAAAAACTTGGGATTAAAGCAAGGCAGAAGAAAAAGTGTTTTGTTAACATTATTGGTACTAGGAATGTATTTTCCAGCAGTGTCTGCCATTTAAAGATTTGGTGTTAGTAGTGGCACCTAGTAAATATTTTGGAAGACAGGTATTCTATCACATGCATTTTTCATTCAATTTATTTTTGCCAGATCCGTAAAATATTGAGACAAGGACAAAAGTCTAAGAGAGAAAGTTACTGATCACAGGCTACAGTTAATAACATCAAAGTCAACACTGAGAAGAGAGACATGTAGAGTTAATGTGTGGTGAGAAAGATTGCAATATGTGAGAGAATGCATCATTTTTTCAATATTGAGAGGAAACAAGGAAACATTTATAAAGGAGATAGAAAGTGAAGAAAAAAGGATGAAGAAATTTGTAACCGTAAGTTTTTAAGTCATACTTGGTTTGTCTTTATTTTTGTCCTTCAGACTTAAGCATTTCAATGAAACAATAAGTTAAAGATAGATAAGTTAATTAGTGGCAAACTGATTAAATTGCATACAAGTACAGTGATGACCCAGCATTCACAAGGAAATAAAAAGCTTACTGTAGAAGAGTACCACTTTTTATCAGTTAAGTATTTTTTCTAAATAAGTCACCATCAACCAATTAGGAATTTGGTAGCAAGAGGAAGGAAAATAAAGGGGAAAACACAAGTGAAAATTGGCACACTCTTTTCCTTCCTAGCCTACTATGTCACTTGTGTTTTTAGGTCTTAGTAACAGAGCTAACTATTTCCAGACTTAGATTCTCTATATATCTTTGTAAATACAGAAAAAAATTATCAGATTTCTTTCTACACTGTACAGCCGTGGTGTCTCTAATAATTTATCTATCTATTTATCTACCTATCCATCTATCCATCTATCTATCTATCTATCTATCTATCTATCTATCATTTATTGTTGTTCTCACCATCTTTTTTGTTAAAGTACACTATTAATGTTGATTTCATGCAGAGTAGTAAAAAAGTGTAGTAGTAGTAATAATTCCAGCAGTATGTGCCTGCAGCCCAGAAGGCTGACTGTATCCTGGGCTGCATCAAGAGAGATGTGGCCAGAAGGTCAAAGGAGGTGATTGTCCCTCTCTACTCTGCCCTAGTAAGGCTCTACTTGGAGTACTGCATTCAGTTCTGGGGACACCACCACAATGAAGATGTGAACTTCACAGAACAGGTTCAGAGAAGGGCTACAAAGTTGATCAGAGGGCTGGAGCACCTCTCCTATGAAGAAAGGCTGAGAGAGCTGGGAAATTTCAGCTTGGAGAAGAGAAGGCTCCAAGGAGACCGCATTGTGGCCTTTCAATACTTAAAGGGGGCTTATATAAAAAGGGTAGAGAGGGATTCTTTACTTATGTAGATAATGATAGGACAAGGGGGAATGGTCTTAAAACTGAAAGAGGGGAGATTTAGATTGGATAGGAGATTGGACTGGACTGTTGTGACCACACAATGGAGACAACACAGACAAAAAGAAAGTCAAGCATTAAGTTGAGAGTAAGAAAAAGTGAGCTAGTGACTTTAATGAGTTAAAGATTTGCTCTGCTACAGTAAAGTGATGTAAACAGAACATGAATAGAATTAATTAATCATGTTGAGTCACTGTTACTTTACAGGTATTTATTTACAGGCATTTCCAGGTATTTCTTTACAGGTGTTTATTTACTTATTTATTTTTCAACTTCAGAGAATAATAATGGCATACTTTTTTTTTTTTTTTTTTTTTTTTTTTTAGAATTTTGAATGAACATTTTAAAAATTACTCCCTTCCCTTCCCTTCCCTTCCCTTCCCTTCCCTTCCCTTCCCTTCCCTTCCCTTCCCTTCCCTTCCCTTCCCTTCCCTTCCCTTCCCTTCCCTTCCCTTCCCTTCCCTTCCCTTCCCTTCCCTTCCCTTCCCTTCCCTTCCCTTCCCTTCCCTTCCCTTCCCTTCCCTTCCCTTCCCTTCCCTTCCCTTCCCTTCCCTTCCCTTCCCTTCCCTTCCCTTCCCTTCCCTTCCCTTCCCTTCCCTTCCCTTCCCTTCCCTTCCCTTCCCTTCCCTTCCCTTCCCTTCCCTTCCCTTCCCTTCCCTTCCCTTCCCTTCCCTTCCCTTCCCTTCCCTTCCCTTCCCTTCCCTTCCCTTCCCTTCCCTTCCCTTCCCTTCCCTCCCCTTCCCTCCCCTTCCCTCCCCTCCCCTCCCCTTCCCTCCCCTCCCCTTCCCTCCCCTTCCCTTCCCTTCCCTTCCCTTTCATCAATTTTTAAATATTTGGATACAGATTTCCAGTGGTCTCCCCTGACTTGATCAGCAACCACTGAACTGTGCTCTGCAGAAGAAATCTGTCATTTTGAAGATGTGACAGCAGCTCTCCAGCAGAGACAAGGCCAACCTTTTTAATCTGAAATTATCTTCTCCACCAACACTTCACCCTGTTTCATTATCTCATTCTTCAGTGACAATGCTATGCACTCTTAACTGAATTCTTTAAATCCAAATTTCCACATCTAACCATACACCTCATCCAGGCCCCAAAAGAAAAGTACAGCAATACACTTTAAAGCCCAGATGAGAAGCTTATGTGGGGATTAAGGTTTCAGGGTCATCTAAAAATTGGGACACTGTTAGAAAAAATGGAACCAAACCAGAAGGAAAATATTTTATCTGATCCATTATGGAATCAGTCTGTGGGGTTTAAAACTGGGAAAACAGTGAGTGATTGTCTGAATTCTGAATGTAGAGAAAAATGACAGCAGTGGAAAAATATATGATTAAGGGTGCTATGTTGATATGGTATTGATATGGATATAAGGTCTTGCATGTAATACAAATTGGAGGGTTCAGTTAGTCAAACAGGAAATAGAAAATGAAGTATCACTTAAAATAAGACTCCAGGAAAACAAACAAAATTCTTTGGTACAAGTGTTTTTATATGATAGAAATTTAGACAGAATGATAGAAACTTTAAAAGTGAGAACTAGAATATGTAGTCCTTCGTGAGGGTCATGGCAAAACTGTAAGCAGAGCAAAAATCTGGTGAAGAAAGACAATCAATGAAAATCGACAGTAATGAAATGTGACGTAAGCAGAAAATAGAGAGCAGGATTGGATTAGTACTGTGTTATAAAAGATCACAAAACCAAATGGTACTAGCAAACAAGAAGAAGCCTAGCAAATAAGGTACTAGCCTGAATAAGGAGAAGAGAAACCTTAAAATAAAATTTCATTTTGTTTGTAGAAGCAGGCAAGTGAGATGGTGACATTAGCTGTGATATGGTAAGAGAGGTTAAAAAGGAAGTAATGCAACTATGGTGATAGACTTTAGTTATACCCATGTAGGTTGGACAAATGTCCAGTCATGATGCAGTATATTATCTCACATTTATGACAATAACAACTTGTATGTTTCATGCAATGGCAGATTAGGAAGCTTATGAAGAGAAAAGCAGCACTTTATGTGGTGCTTAAGATCATGCAGGATCTTCAAATTCAAATTAATTCAAAATTAATGTCTGTAAAGACGAGTCCTTTCTGAAAGTGTAAACAAGCAAGACACAAGGGAGACATCCACTTGATAAAAGTCCCTCCAGATTTCCACCATGTTTTAGACAAAGTCTCTAACCAAAAGATTTTAGGGAAAATACAGAATTAGAGAATAGGAAGGAAGGTTCTGGTCCTTATAATTAAAGAAAGACAGAAAACAGGGTATAGAAACAAACATCCACTTCTCACAGTGGAGAAAATAAATGGCTCCATGGGTATCTATGTTGATCAATGCATAATGTAAAATACTATGACAAGCTCCTCCAAGGAACACTTTATCACTCAATGCTACTGAAAGCATCTGATCTTCCCTTCCATTTTTCATGGTTTTGACAGAAATATATATAATTAAATTAAATTAATTAAATATAATTATATTAAATATAATTAAATTATGTTTATATACATATATTTAAGGTACAACTTTACCTTTGTAAAGATATAAATGTAAATATTAATAGCAATTAATACTTTGATGTTTTGTGAAAGACTGAAGTGTGGTACTGAGTAGATATATATAGTTGTTTTATTATAGTCCAACAGATATTATAGTTAATGTCTGTTTGAGTGATAGTAATTAGTGATTGCTGACAGTAGTGGCCTGCCAGAGTGGAACTTGGAAATCTGTTTTGTGCACGAAGGATTTCACAACTACCAAGAAAACCATCAAAATATCCTTGAGGGTTTTAGTAATTGTGAAATCAAAACACAATTTGAGCAATATGAATCCAAAGCAACTCATTGAAAAATGAGGATAAAACTGAATAGCTTCTTTAATTAAAAATCATACATCTTTAAAGTAGTCATATGCACCAGTGAGAAGAAAATATATATAGTATGCAATGAGTACTTAAAAGTATGTAGCTCAAGATTACTGAAATATGTAATTATTTCCATGGTATAGGTGTTTAAATTTTCGACCTATTTTATAATATTTGCTATGGAAGATTTCGTTGTTTACTAAAGTAAAAGTAGGCAGTAGAGAGATGACCACTGCCAAACCATGATGCTGTAAATCTTAGCACAGTTATTGACTCTTTGTAGAGATGTGTAAATTCCATGAATGCCTTTCATACGTGCACCCCATCCCTGTTTCACAGGACACTGAAGTTGTTCCCTTGTATGAACTTAACACTTTTGATTATCTGCCTAAACTGAACAGCTCACAACCTACCTCATTGCTACATTTGTTTTACATTAAACATATTTGCTTAAAACAGTTACAATGAGGAACAGAATCAAAATTCCCACGAAATCCTCACACTAAAATGTGCTAACTATGCTTTCTTATTTTCTTTTTTTTTCTTTTTTTTTTTTTTTCTCTGTTTATTTTCCATCTTTTCTGTTCATGTAATCTTGAATTATTTTATACTAACACAAGCATAAAGAATAGTAATTTGATTATGAAAACTATTTCCTGGGAGCCAGGAATATGTCTCCTTAGGCTGAAGAGGATGCTTAATCCTCTTGCTTATTCTTGCTTATTCTCCTCTTGCTTATTCTAGGAGAGTCATCACCATTAGTCTAGTTTGTAAGAGGTGAGTATGACCTCTCCCTTTTGAAGAAGGCCCTTACCTTTTCTCTGAAGGATATGCAGTAGTCACCTACTGCAGAGGAGCTACTGGGATCAAGGCAGGTGGAGCTGCACGCACTAATATACTCCTGAAGGCTGGTGGATCTACCACTAGACACATGTTGTTCTTTACAGCACCTTAAAACACATTCTGCTGTGTTTTGTGTTTTCCATATCGTATATTTAACTGGAGTCTGCAGTCTGTATAGGTGCTGTATTTTTGCTGAAGTAAACCTATGGCTTTAATAATTACAGCATGCTTGGAAGAGAAATTAAAAAAAAAACATTGCCTCCTCCCCCCCCCCCCCAATCTCAATGTAATATGAAAATGAAATTTATTTAAATTTTGGGCATTGTAACATCTAGACCACAAGTATCCCGGAAGAGGATAATATTTCTGTGCAATTATGACTAAAATAACAGTTGCATGCAAAGGCACAACAAACACAATAAGAAACTATGAATAAATTACCCCAGAGATATAAATAGGCCATTCTCAAGAAAAAAAAAAAAAAAAAAAGAAGATACAACCTTCAGCTACATGAAAAAAAATAAGTTACTTTTTCTAATCAGAAGGTAATTTCTTAATGAGTATCCACAAAAGTGAAATATGAAACGTGTGTACAGGAAAATATTCAGCTTTTATTTCAGTTTCCAGTACAATCCTACAGAAATGAAATCATATTCTTATTTGGTGCAATGATATAATGATCCCATATATTTGGAATGAATTTTATTAATATATGTAAAAGTTCTGTACCACAGTTTTTTTGCTACCTCTTATAGGAAATCTCTAGAGTGCTTAGAATAATCAGAACCACAGCAAACAGTTCATGAAAAAATTGCTAGAGTAAGAGTATATAACAAGAGATATTGGTATATCAAACTAAACAAATTTATGAAATAACAAATCAGTTTAAACATGTCATGACAGATTTGCATTAGTTTTGTTACATCAGGGCTAGAATCAACTAAATTAGCTGAAATTTTCTGCAAAAGACAGGTTCATTAGGAACTAAACTAAGAAAATTATTTTCAATTTTTGTTCTGTTCTGTTTTCCTACAGCTCCCATTGTCTCTTCCATTTATATATATATGGAAGATGAGCTTCCAGAAAGATAATTAAAATGATGGGTAATTTTGTTTTGAAATAAAAACATATTTTTGGTGAACATACAGGATGATATTCCAACAAACTGCATGTCAGTGAAAAACCAAAAAAGCAATTATGAACACTTTCACAAGCATTTGTAGGTCTGCTATTTTACAAAATGAAAGGTTCAATCCTATCCCATAATTCCCTTCCATTTGGAAAAGTGTTATTTTCCATACTATAACAAGAACAGGTGCCTTGTTAAACCTGCACAGTACTGGTATATGTTTTGGCAGGTAAAATGAGCAATATTCTATCATGAAAGATTACCTCCTGACTAATGACGATCACTATAAACAGTTGGGTGCTATTTGACCGCGCAGATGGTGGTCCCACCTAGCTGACAGACCATGCATATGTTTTATCTCATCTTGCCCTTCAAACCATGCATGGAGTTAGACAGAGAATTGGAATAAGTTTCAAAAAGTTATGATGAAGGAAATGATGAATAGTAGACTATTAAATGATACTACAACAAATAAAACATAAATAGAGGCCTTTATCATCATCTGAGTTTATCTATGACAGAGAAGATCTTTTTGAAGCTGTATTTAAGAGCTAAAAAATGAACTGCTTGACACATAAAGATAACAAGAAGCTTAATCCAGATTCCCATTTTTTAGTTTGTTGAGACTGCACTGAAATATCCAGCTGAAATCCTGTTAGGTGTTGCAGGAGGTTCTGAGCATAAATTTTCAGTATTTTCAGCTGCATGCAATAGATTCCATGCAAAAATTCCCTGACTTGCTTACAATCAGAATTTTGAAACAAAATTAGCTTTCAGCTCTTCTTCCAACAAGTTGAAAATGGAACAAGAACCCAGTATGTCTGATTCTAATTTCAATTTTTGAAAATACTATTTTAAAAGTTTTAACCAGGCAGATTATTTAGGCAAAATATTCAAATGTGCAAAAATAGTTATTAGATATAATTTTCTTTCTTTATATTTTATTAGTCTGAAACAATTTATACAATTCCATCCTCAAGCCAAAGACTTGGAGGAAATTTCATTTATTTATTTTAATCAATGCATTTATACTTTGGACAGAGTGTTACGTTTGGACATTAGCGTACATTCTTTAGCCTATAGTGTTCATTTACACATATTCTTCCTGGACTGTATATTAGTCTAGCAACCATCTTAGGGTAAAATACCACTGTCACTGTTTGTAACTAAGAAATAGAATTTCTGACAGTCAAATCCAACAGCTCTAAAAACATCTAAAAGCTTTTAACTAATATTTTTATCAGAATAAATATCAAAGACTTTTCTGGGTATTCTTCATTGCAACATATATGGGGTTCAAATTATTATTATTATTATTATTTTGTTTATTTATCTGTGTTTTTTTTTTTTTTTTTTTTTTTTTTTTTTTTCCTGCTGAGAAACCTAATTTCCTCACCAAGATTTCACAAAATTAAAAATTATCTTCATGGTTGACCTCTAATTTTTAACCTATTCTAGTACACAGTAATTGAGGAAGCTTATCATCGTCTAGTAAATTCTAGTAGCCCTTTAAAATTATAAAAGGGCAATTTTAATGCAAAGTCAAATATATTTAAAAAAGATTGTTTTGCAGATTATTAAATCATTATTTGCAGATTACTTCAAATAATATAGGTTATTTTCTGGATCTACTATATGTAGGGGGGAAAGTAAATTCTTTGTTGATAGTCTCAGTTAAGTGATTTGACTAGATATGCGAAAGGGTGAAATTCTGATTCTTTTAAAACAAATGAAATTAGGATTACTTTCTACATCTGGAATTTACATAGAAGGCAGAAACTTTTAGCATGAAAAATTCTGTTTGATTTATACACAGAAAGTAACAGATTATAATTAAAAATAAGAAAGCCTTTCTAATATAGGTACCTGAGCCTGAGCTTCTAAAAACACGTATATATGACTCTGTATATAAGTTTTTTGTTTGTTTGTTTGTTTGTTTTTCCTGGACAACTGAATCATAGAGTCATAGAATCATAGAATGGCCTGGGTTGTAAGGGACCTCAAAGATCGTCTAGTTCCAACCCCCCTACCATAGACAGGAACGCCACCCACTAGATCAGATTGCTCAGGGCCTCTTCTAACCTGGTCTTGAGCCAGGGATGGGGCATCCACAAACTCTCTGGAAAACCTGGTCCAGTGTGTAAATACTATTTTTGACTACTCCTTTTTAGACTTGAAATACATACACACAAGAAACATATTTCTTTCAGTCCAGATATGAGCATGGGTCTGCACAAAAATAGCAGTTAATTTATTCAGAATCTCAGTTTTATATTATATACTGACATTGACGAGCACACTTCTGGAGGCTTAAGTAAGTATACCAAACACTTTGGAACTATAATTCTCACATTCTTTGCCTTCACGAAAGTTGAAATGTAAAAATTTCTAGATTTTTCAGCACATACTCAAAATGATTCTTAAAGGCTTATAGGTTTTGATACATATTCAAATTTATTAATAGTACCATTAAACTGTAGTAGTACCATAATATCTTTGTTTAATTATTAAATTTATTAAATAGTACCATAAATCTTTATTTTTTCCCTAAAGCTTCTTTTCTTAATTAATACTAAATTAATACTATGTAAATCTATTTGATGAAGAAAAATATGTTGAAAAAATCTAATTTTGGCTTCTTAGTCCTGACAGATGTCACCTGTGCAAATTCTTCTAAATTTAGATCAATATATAGTAACCAGGCACCCAGTTTTACACACTGACGCATTCATATATATTTCTTTTATCTATATTTCTTTATTTCCTTATTTCTTGTCTTACACGTTTTCTTGCTCCTTTCTCTGTCTCTGTCTCTGTCTCTGTCTCTGTCTCTGTCTCTGTCTCTGTCTCTGTCTCTGTCTCTGTCTCTGTCTCTGTCTCTGTCTCTGTCTCTCTGTCTCTCTGTCTCTCTCTCTTTTTATTTTATTTTATTTTTTTTCCCTTACTGATTCAGGGAAGATCCTGGCATAACAAACTTAGATTATACCAGCATCTCTGCAGCTACACTGATTTTGTGGTTCTTTTCATTTCCAACCACCCGGTGGCATTATTATCCTCATTTGTTTTGAAGTAGAGCTAAATTATGAGAATAAATGTTATTTTCTACTTCATGACAAAGAATACAATTGGGGGACAGAAATATTGAAAATTTAAAAATCTCTTTGTTTATCTAGGTGTACTATGCTACATATGTAGTTGGAGATTGGTACTAAAAAAAATGAGGACACAAAATAGGATCTTTCTAACACTTAAACTGGCACCTTGGCTAGTAATACAATTACATGTCCTTCATGAAGTGAGTGTTTTTTTCATGTACTTATTGAAAATTGATGCAAAGCTTTCTGCTCTTTGACATTTGCTGGTTTTCCTCCATCTATTAGATCCTCCTAGAAGAGAAAAAAAAAAAAAAAAACAACCTGTTGTTTCAAATGTGTGCACATAAATGGAAGTATCTGCTCTGTATTCCTGGTGCTGTTGGACACATCTTAGAATTAGAGTGATAGAGTCTACTGCAATTATTTCTAGTGGAAATAATATCTTCCAAAAAATCTAAGTCTAAATTCTGTTTTCACAAACCTGAGATTTGTAAAAGATGTACAGCCTGAAACATATTGGGGTGGGCCTTTGTCCAGGCATGTTTTGTCTGTCATGTTACCCTCTGCACTCCCACAGCCATGTCTACCCCTACACCCTACAAAATATTTTAAAAAGGTAAAAAAAAAAAGGTACTAGCAGTATTCACAGAGAGCTGACTGAAACTTTCTGATATCTAATGTGACAGATTTTACCTTTGGGCATCTGTCTTATGAGTCTGAACTTTAGCAATGTGTGCCATGTGTGCCATTAAATAAATGCCCTAAAAAAAGTTTAAAGTTTTTACACTGAAAATATTATTATATTTTATTATATTCTATATTTTGGACTTTCCTGCATGATTCAAACATAATAATCTTGTAGTAGGCATTTTTTCTTGTTGTTGTTGATACATATATATATATACACACTTATATTTATATTTGTATTTAATGTGTCTCTCTCTCTTTTATTTTTACTTTATTTATTTATTTATTTATTTATTTATTTATTTATTTATTTAAGAGGGGAAAGGGTACAATTTACCTAAATAACCTAAATAAACTTTTCCACAAGTTTATTTGTGGAAATTTATTTTATTGCCCCAAAATGGGCAAATTTCCATTGAAAAGGGCAATTCCTATAATTTCTCGTGAAAAAGTTCCTACATGTCCATACACTTCTTGCTTTTAAATTATGAACCTATTTTGCAGAGATGTGCCAACACAACACTTTTTAATACTGAAGTGCATCAGAGAGAGTGTAAACTTTAAATACTGAAGTTACCAATATAATCAGATATTTCTGAAGGCAAACATTATAACACTATTATGACTTAGGAAGTGGATGAAATTCAGAGGGAAACAGCATCAAAATGCAGTTGATTCTTCAGATAAAAATTCTGAGTGGGTTTATGAGGAGATCCAAATAATATAAATGTCATCACTGGATTCACCTCCTCACTGTTTAAGTCACCTTTAGTATTAAGGGTCATGGAGAAACAAATAGGCCTCTTCTACCCTCAGATGAAATTGTCAGCACATTCAATAGTTATCTTTGAAAACCTGAATGTGCTTCCTACTAGAATGACGTTTTCATATATCACGCTAGCAATAGTAGCCATGATATATGGTCACTCATAATTTTCTTGCTTGCATTTATTTATTTTTCTTTCTATGGGGAGCATAATTTGTTTTGATAATCATACCTGTAAAGTGATTTAGAAATGTGTATGCTTTTTAAAGTGTAACTTTAAATTTACTTAAATTTAAAATGTCTGGGTGCAGCAATAAAGCCTGGAAATGTTAATCCAACTCCTCAATTTATTTATTTTATATTATTTTAACATTGTAAGCACCAAAAAGTGGAAAAGCTAGAACTTTGCTTTGAAACTCTGTTTGAATTATGTTTTTTCAAATGAATATAGACGTGTAAAGAGGCTTATCTGTACAGGTGGTTCATGTACAGGAAGTAGAATTATACACAGTTTGACAAAAAAAACTCACAAAGGAATAAATGCAATTATTTTTGAACTTGACAATAATTTATTAGAGCTTTGCTTATTTTAAGCAATAAAATGGCACACTAAAGCTTCAGAATTCTCTTTTGTATACATTCATTTCACCATCTTGACTCAGTCTGAGAATAAACTGTCCACAGTGAAAAAGAAGTTAATGTTGAAAGATAGTTAACCCTTTGGCCAAAAATTTGATGTGAAACTACAAGACGTAACAGTTTGCTGTGTTCTTTTTACATCTGTTTCTCCTTCTAAACTGAAATCCCAAAAGCTATAGGGTTCAATGGGTGTTTTGCTCTTGATGAAAGTCTTGTACCATTATATTCTGGTAACATCTGAGGATAATCCAATGGGAACAAATTACAGTACTGCTTTATTGTCCACTTGCATTATTTATAGTCTGCTTGCAGCATGTTAGCATGTTATTTATTTATTTATTTTTTAAAAATTCTGAAGTGACAGCTGATTCTAAAAAGTGCTGGTGAGAAGAAATTGGCCTGTGTATTAGAGTAACTTTCAGAAGTCTTCCTCTGAATATTTGCAATGGCTGCACGCAACATTGACAGCTTCTGTAACTACTGTCATTGGTTGATTCCTTGTATGCAAACAGGTTGAAGAACTGAGATTTATCGTGATTAATTTTGGACACAGGCCACAGGAAATACACCCAGATTTTAACGATCTTCAAATGCATGTGCGAAGATCTTCAAATGCACCTTAAACCTACAGTATCTCATTCCTAGTCATGAAGAGATTAGCTTTATATAAGTAAATTTGATCATATTGTGTGCTGTAAGTTTTACAAACAAGCAAAACCTTTAGGGGTTTGGCTTGGAACATCTCTGCTATTTCTACCCCACAGTCTTAAATCATACAGTGAGAGTTCCAGGCCAGGAATACTTAGCATTTATCCACATTTCACTGGTAACAATCTGGCCATGGAAACATTTTCAAAGTATCAAAGAGGTGACACATTTCGGAAACCCAAAGGTTCCTGCTCTGGAATTTACTACACAGCCTGCTTCCCATGCACCAGCTCAGGTACCACATTCTGGACAGGGCAGACCTGCAAAGGGGAACATGCTGCCTTTCAATCAGAGCAATGCAACAAACTGGTAGAAACACATGAGAGAGTGCTGAAATGTAGGCTGCATACAGTAGCCTGTGACACTAAGTTATTTCCACATGAGCAATGGTGCAGTGGTCAGACACAAAGTCACAGGCTAGGCCACCACAAGTTGCTTGGGAATCTTGGAACTAAGGATTATCCTGCTTAAACTCAGGATTATCTTGCTTTTGACATTGTTAAAACTCTGCAAAGATCATAAGATCTTGCAGACATTCTACTAATGGGATGGTAATTTCAGGTTCAAATATAACCTTTGTCTGTTCCAGGAAACTTTATGCTAACATATTTTGAAAAATTATCTTAGTACTTCCCAGAATCCAATGGCATACACCCCTTGGATGTTGGGCACAATGCCCATTACACATTGCTTCTTGACATATCATTTTGACATCAGTGATGAGACTTTTAAGAGAACTGATTTTCCTGTACACGGTCATGCAGCACTGTTGATATGACAGGAACCCTATGGGTCTGTGCTGATAAACTTTTCTTCTGACCAACTGTTTTTGTTCTATTTCCTATCTTTCAGCCAATTCTTAACCTATAAAAGCCCATGAGAGCATAATTTCTTTTAAGAATCTTTGATAAAGAACCATGCAAAAGCTGCTTAGATACTCAAAAGAAATTAATTTTCTGCTGTGATAATTGCTCACCTTCAATTATCTATTGGCCACACAGTATCTATGGTAAGAGTCCTATTTCTAAAGTTTGAAAAAGTGCTCAAGTAGCTATGCAAAATGCATTTTTTTATACTTCATTATTTATTCATTTATTTTTGTTTGACTTGACACAGTTTTCACTGTTTTCTTGTTTTGACAGAATATCTTATTTTTGAAAAATTCTATATTTTTTATTTCTAAATATCTTATTCACTGTATTTTAAACACATCTGCTCTTCTTAGTTCTAAACTCTATAATGTGTAATAGAACCTACTTGGACAATTACTTTTACTATCCTATATGGTATATTTAAATAAAAAATACCTGTGTCATCTGAAAGTCTTTTATATTTTTTACTGATATATATATATGTGTATGTATATATATATGTGTGTATATATATATATTTATTTTTCTTTTGGACAAATTTCCTTGTTCCTTATGTAGGTGATGGAAATACAGTGAAATATCTTCTTTCCTGTACTCTTTGGTTTTCTGGGTAGCCAGCTACTATATTGTAGTTCATCTTGGTAAGTGGTGAGAGACTGCCCTGATGAGAATTTCCTGGGTCATTCTGTGTTCAAGTCTGAGTCTTTTTTTTTTTTTTTCCATCTTTGCTTCAAAAGTTACCCTCCTCAATCAGACTTTGATTGTTGGTGTGGAGGGCAGGTTGAAGTCCCTTCCTGGACTCTTTCCACTTCCAGAACCTAATGAAAAAGTGATGTTGCCGTATTGGTAACTTACTACTTACTGATAAATTACTACCTATTTTCTAGAGTGGAGTGATCATACTGGAATTTCATTACTTATTATGAATGCTATTTTTTGCAACCTATTTGTTCCATTGACAGAGTCTGAGTGTGTAAGAGCACATAGACAGAGCAAACAGCATGACAGCATGGGCCATGCATAATCTTGAGGAGTATATGAACTACAAGGCCTGCAAGGACATACTAGAAACACACAGGACACACAGATAACACCCAATTATGCTTTCTGGGGAGCTCAGCCATTCACTCAGTGATGGTTTGGGAGCTGGATAGTGTATAAAGTTGGTAAATTAAAACTTGAGAATGTCTTTGGCACAGTGTATACCCAAAACACAGACAACAATATTTAACAACATTCTTCCAGAGCTCAGCAGTTGAAGACCACATAAATAAATAAATAAATAAATAGTCTAAATTTCTGTCTCATTGATTGCAAAAATCAGATTTTTCAAAAAGTGTCTATACATGGAGTTGCCATTAATTCTGAAAATCTGTCCAGTAATGGACTTTCTGATTATTGAACTTTAAGGAAATGTCTGCTTTGATGTCAAGTGCAAAAATTATCTTCTGGAAATCTCCATCCTGGAGGTCTCAGACCCTTCAAAAGTCAGGATATAGCTTTTTAGAGATGTAAATTTAAAGAAAGAATAATTATTGCCCTACACTATATATTTCAAATATCAAGGTGAAATGAATATTATATATATCTGAGTCACTACAGAAATGCAGAAGCTACCTCGAAATCCCTTCTACAGATCAAAATTCCTATTCAATACAGGTTAACATCTGTGTGAATTTGGAACAATTTCACCTCAAACATTGGAGAAAAGATCTGTGTTTGGTCATAGAGTATGACTATCTTAAGTTGTTAGCAGACCATGTATAGGTATTTTTAGCTGCATTATTATTGTTATTATTATTTCATTTCATTTTATTATTTTTCACTGGGGAACAAGGAATGGCCTGTCTCTGACAGATGGTCTCTTGATAGTAGAAATGATTCACCTGGTAGAAACAAGGAGTGGCTAAGACTTTATATATAACATAAAGCTATTCAGTTGAGAAACTTTTTTGGATCAATGTCAGAGAGGAAGTAAGCCTTTTCTGAAAATCAGACCAGTTTACATTCACCTGAACTCTTCTGCTTTTCCTCCTTTGATGTTTTTCTCTTGTCACTAATTTGGTTATCTCAACCTGCTTTCCTTTCTTTCCCCTCTACTCAGTGGATTGCAGCTCAGTCCCTACTACAGTTTTGTTGATCTGGTCCCTGTTTTTTTGCTGTGTTTGAAGCCATGGCTGGGAACATCTTTGATTTGTGCTTGCTCTTTACTCATGTCGGTCAGCTTTCACACAGATAATCACAGGGTTTCATGATAGAGTCTGAAAAACAGAAGGCAGTGAAATATCTCTCACTTAAGTATTATATTTTGTTTAGGAATCTGAAAAAGGTTGTAGGCTTCCTCTAATTTTTTTAATAATTCAGTAGTTTTACTGCTCTCTGAGAGTGTAGATAGGAAAACAAGTTCCATAGCTACATTTTAATCCTAAATTTGTTTTGGTCCAGACAAGTAGCAGAGATTTCACTGAGAGTCTGCCATCTCTCTACCAGAATTCTTCAAACACCTTTGTACTTCTCAGCATAGACTATGCATTGCATGGCATGTGGAAATGTCATAGCTGCATGGACATGCAGGTGCAAAATTGTCCATGCCCATGTCCAATGGCCCACAAAAACAGCCACGCAAAATGACAGCTTTCAGAATGTTGTTCTGCATCTATAACATGGTCTGTCTTTCCATAGACTTACTATTCCTGGTGAAAAATCATCTTCTGTGATAAAGACTGAATGTTATGTATCACATAGTTTTCCTCATGACTAACAGGAGAACTTTGCTTGGCCTTAGAGTTTTTGAAAATTTGAAAACAGGCAGTTTCTTTCTCTAGACTGTAAAACAGCTTACTTCTTTAAATGGAATTAATCTGTTGATTTATAGATGGAACTACTTGATGGTCTTGTAGGCAGAGTAACATCTTTAGTGGTATTTTTTCTTCATTGCTTTGCTAAAAACTTCCCAAATATTCTTAGCTTTTCTTTACCATTTAAAATTGTTAAGTTCTGTATGAGAAAAAAAAAAAAAAAAAGAAAAGTAAGATCAATCTTTTATTCAAAATCATTTTGTTGAAGTCTCTTCAGCAAGAAATAGAAGTGTAAGGAGTCCCCCTGTGGCCTTCTCCCACTTCAGCCCTGGGGCTTTTCCCCCAGCCTGTGTTACTCCTGCATCTGTACAATGCTCTGGACATCTTCCCTGACAGTAGCAGGGTTGATTTTAGCTAAATTATGTTGAACCTGGATCAAACACAGTTCAGCTCACTGCTTTGTCTCACTGCATAAAAATGAACATCCAGGGATGGAGGGAACCATACTGCTGTTTCCAAACAGACAAAAGTTCATTGAACAACAACCTCTGCATCAGATTTAATTTCTTCAAAGTGAGTAATTTGGCCAGACAGCCAAATTACAGTACTAGAATATTAACAAATTAACAGTACTAGACTGCTAAACAACATAAAGAACTAATCAAGGGATGCTGAGGAACCTGCCTGAGTATAATATGTCAGTACTAGGCATTTTCTGGATACCATGATTAGCATGCAAAACCAAAAGATATTTGAGCAAAATTCTATCTCACAAACTAAGTAACCTTCCCAGTATCAAAACAAAAATAAAATGTTACCCTGACTGATGATCAGAAAAGGCACACTAAAACGGAAAGGACCTGCAGATTACAAAGAGTGTTCCCTAATATTGAAACACATTTTTATTAATTAAATATTATATTTATTCATGCTATAGAGTTAAAGCAAGATTACAATCTGCTTTAGCTCTTTTAATAATTTTCTATCCTGAAATCCTTACAATAATCTAGTTTAGGTAACGGCTAAAACAATTTGAAATTGAAATTTTCAAAAAAAATTGAAAATTGAATGCTGTAGTTCAGTGAGTATGATTAAAACTATAACAGTAAAATCTATTCTTCCTCCTTGGCTGTGTGAGTAAGTACTCAGGTGTTTTGCTATACTGGATATGCAGCTAAAGGAGTCTAGCAGCATTGTGAACAGAAGGGGGTGGTGTTACCTCAGTTTGTGCAAGAGTCTGTACTTCCAAATAAAGGAATAAAAATTTACCCCTAACTTCTTTAGCTCCACTGAGAGGAGACTAAAATGCCTATGAAAAAGAAGCAAACAGATGCATGAGATTTCTAAACTATTTTATTGCCATTTGACATTTTTGTTTGTTTGTTTGTTTTCCTACTCAGCACTGTGGGGTCAGCTGATTTACAAAAGACACGTGAAGAGCATAGAGATATTTAGTATATAATTCTGCAACATCAGTACATAACATTTTTCATGCTATATTACTCTTGGAAAAGCATTTCACGCATTACAAAACAGTATTGCACATTAGCTTGGAACTCAGAAGACCCTCTCCTTGTGCCCAACTGGTTGAAATGTGTCAGATGGAAACAGAGAAGATGAGTCCACAATGTCCACAACCCTCAAGAGGCAAAACGGTATTTTCCACAGTATTGTCGGGTCACACCCCTTCTCCAAAGATTAACATACTGGAGGAAGATTTTAGTGAACTAGTGGTAGCAAGGGGAGACTTGCTATGCCATTGAGACCAAGGTGGAAGATGTTGTGCAGGAGGTCCAAGAAAGAAAGGCTTTCAGATTTCTCATATTCAGTGTTTATGTGTGTCTGTGTGTAAAAGAGATAAAAAAACCTTCTAATTCAAAGTAGTGATTTGGTTCTTGCAACTGGTTATTTAATAAAAACACCATATTGTAACTCATTAACACAACAATGATTAAATAGGTAAAATATATTGTAAATAAATGGAATAAACATTAAGCTTGAATGGAGAAAAGCAACTAGGGTAAATATGTTCTGCTACCAAAAGTTACTACAGTGTCATTTGTCAGCTAAGGAAAGAATGATAAAAAAAAGAACTGTGGCTATTCCAACAGTTCCATATAGTCTACAAAGAGGTTAGAAAATTATTAATTCCAACAGCTTTTTAGAGCCTAGATAATTGTTAATCTAAGGAATAACATTATTTTGGAATCTGATTCAAAATGTATGCAACATACCCAAATATCTCAAAGTAGTTGACAAATAGACTCATCCAAAAACTTTGTCTGATGAAGAAAAGCGACTTCCTATAGCCATAATTTCTCAGAAAGATCTGCAAGTGTTTTTCTGCCTCCTGCACTGTTGATAATTTAGATTCACAAGAATGTCAAGCTTTCAAAAGATGATGCTAAGTGTTTCTAACATCATCCAAAGTGGTCTGAGGAGCAGAGAGAGTTTTAAAAACATGCATTTACGACTCTTCGAAACTGTGAAAACCACTTGCAGACTTGGCAGTGTATCATCACTGACCTTTTTTTTTGTGAGCACTCATAATTACAGACAGATTAATTAATTAAGTTTTACTAAAATGTTTTGAAAGTATAAGACTCCAGATACTGTATGACAGAAAACTGCATATGCTGTTGGCTTACCTCTAGGATAGTCTGCTTAGTGAAATAGATATGCACAGTAAAATACCACACTGCAGAAGTCATAGTCACAACATGAGATCTTGGGGTAGGAAGGGAAACATAAAATCAGTAATATATTTATTTATAGAGATCTTCTGCTGTGCAGTCATGGTTTTCAGAGACACCAGTACAATAGCTACTTTGGTGTTTTTTTCCATTAACATCCAAGGAGGAAAGTGCATGGAGGAAAGTCTATAGTCACTGCTCAAAACAAAACAAAAACAACAACAAAAATAAACAAACAAACAAAAAAGTGAACGAGTGAGTCTTAAAGGTTTGCAAAAACACTTGGTCTCCTCTTGTTCATCACAAGAACCTTAACCTTGATGTTGCACGTCAACCTGGCAAAATGTTAATAGCCACATCACTGTATTGGATTAGGAATGTCTCTTGTTCCCAATCTAGCAGGGAAATTAAGCATGTGCTTAATTTTAAGCATATGTGTAAATCAATACGATTTATGTACATGTTTAAGTGCTTTGCTGAATTGGGGCCAGTAAAGAAATAAGATTAATCTCATGAATAAAGGAGACAGGAGTTACTCCAAGTTACTTAATCACAGTCTGTTTATTGGGAAATAGCTGTGCTTTTTATGCATTCACTGTCTTACTCTTCAAAAAAAAAAATATACACCAGACAGCTAAATTTAAATTTCTGTAAAAAGATAATACTTTGATTTGCACAGTAACACCTTTGGGGTTGTTCTTTTGCTTGTTTGAGCTACTGATGTTTACCACCCTTCAGTAAACCAGTTTCCCACCCTTAAGTTTGGCAGTCCCTTTTAACTATGTTTGCTTTCTGACTTCTCCCTCTTTTCTCCCACCAAATCTGTTCTATGTTGAGTTTGGCTAAATTACACAGATTAGTAATAATTAATAGAGGAAAATTGTAACGAGACATTAAGATTAAATTCGTAACTGATGTAAATCCTCACAGCTCCACAGCAGTGGCTGAAACAACATAAATTGAAAGCTGATAGGAGTTTTCAAATTTAGGATTTTTTATTATTATTTTCATTGTTGTTGTTTTTATTATTTTTATTTTTATTTTTACTTTTTTAATTTTTGTTCTCCCCACACACTTCCCCTTGTGGATTGCAAAAAACATACATAATATTGCAATTCTTTGCCTAATCTGCAGGTGACTAGTTGTGCTTTGGTCTTATAATTAAGGTAATATATTTTTTGATGAGTGTGGGTGCACTTTTCAAAAAGCGATTTTTACGTAGAAACTCATAAAGTGGATTTCATCAGACCCTGATTCAAAGTTCACATTCAATGGAGATTTTGAACTACTAATGTTAAAAGACTGCAGGAAACAAATACAGGGAACCTGATGTCAATAAACAACTTTTTTGTTGGTGTTGTTTTTAGGGAAAACCTAGTCAATATGTAATAGGAAAAAAAATCAAATTACAAAATTCATGTATAGTAAATCATTACAAACACACACACACACAAAAGAAAAAGAAACAAAACAAAACAAAACAAAACAAACAAACAAAAAAATAAATTACTAGACTTATTCTAAGAGTACAATAAGCTCCATGGGACTCAACAACATAAAGAAGAGGTAGAAAGTATGGAAAAATGAGGACATTGCCAAGGAATACAAAATAATACAGTAAAAGGATAAAACTCAACTAAAATGAAAGACCAATTGTAATGAAAAGCCAGAGGCAATGTGGAAAACAGATATAAAACCATCTTTCCTCATAACCTCTTTGCCTGCTCTGGTCTTATAAATTTTATACATTCTAAAATTTACCAAGGAGGATTATAGAAGTTGAAACTCAAAGTTGTACGTTCTCACTTTCAGAATTGGTTGCCTTCCTATGATGTGAAAAAGGTAAAATTTAATTCTATACTAGTTTCCAAATGATGTTCCTTTTCCCTTACAGTACAAGCCAAGCTAAGAGCAGAAGACTGATTGCTGCTTTTCAGCATGACACTCCACAGCTGTTTATAACCTCTTGGTAAAAGTAAAATGATTAATGAAATAAAATACAACATCAACCTTTTTTTTTTTTTTTTTTCTCCCCATCTATTAAGAATCTAACTTATGTTGAAATGCTAGCTACCCCTATTATTTTTTACTCTGTCTAGAATTACTGCAATACAATATCATTGGATTTACTTTGCTAGCCCTTCCTGGAGAAGGCCTAGACAATGAAACATGAGGTTATCAAGTATGACCAACATAGCAAGTCTAGTAAACACCTATTTCTATGGTGTTTATGTGTGTGAATTAGCCTGAATTAATTGCAGTGCTGCTCATGGCATGAAAATTAATTGGTTGCCAGCATTTCTGTTGCAAGCATTTGTCTTCAGAAATATGTAAATTAGATATTTATTTATTTATATATTTAGGTGTGTAGCCACACCTACAGCAGGTGGCTCAGGACCAAGTCCAGGGAGCTTTTGGAGATATCCATGATCTTCAAAAAAGGAAGGAATTCTTCACTACCTCTTCAGAGGAAGACTCCATTACTGGTCTGGAGAACCTATTCCAGTGCTCCATCAACCATATGGTAAAGAAATGTTTCCTGAAAGAAGTTCAGTCATTTTCATAGACATATATATATACACATAGGTATGTATATATATACCTATACATATATATATGTGTATGACATATATATAAATATGGAATATTTATATATATTTATATGTGTATATATATAAAAATAATTCAGCATTAAAAATTATTTTAGGTCTTACTGAACATATGGGACAAACTAATAATAAGATTAAAAGTTCAGGGTGAAATATGGCCCCATGGCCTATGATGAGATGGAATGGCCACTGTGATTTCTTTACACAAAATCCTTTTTTTATTTGTGCTTTTTCTCAACAGAAGACATGCTTGTACAATGCATACACATCTTTGTAAACCTTCCAAAAACCTCCCTCAGAACACTCAAAAGGCAAAAAAAATCTTAATGTCAAGAACTTGCCAAAACTGAGATAGAAAATAAAGGTTTCAGTTTCTCTCACAGTTCACAATACTCCTCTGTTATGCAGTTCATTGTTCTTGCTGCTAAAACAGTGAAAATACTACATAAAGAAGTATGAAGAATCCCATGGAAATCTTGTCTTGCCAAAAAAAAAAAAAAAAAAACAAAAAAAACAGCAGCAAATACATCTCTTCTTGTATCCTGCTCATGACAATGAAGCATGAATATTAACCATAACCTGTATTATTATTATTATAATAACATTTCAACTGCGTATCTTCTCATCTTTCTAATATCTACTTTTTTTTTTTAACAAAGAAAATATTCAAGCAAAATGATATGCAGTCATAAGATTTATACAAAAAGTGAAGTAACAAAAGGCACTGACTGAACAGTGTCAATACAGCCATATGGCAGAATCTCTGCAGCATTTCTAAACTTTAAACTCTTTATACTGATATTACTTAAGTGCTTATAAATACATTTTTTGTTGTTGTTGTTGAAAGACTTTCACTATTTCTCAAATGTACTTAATGGGCTTCAGCTATGTGTTAGAGACGATTTTCAAGAAGTTGTAGTTCTTTATTTATTAAAATTGAGGGATAATTGACACTTTATTTACCTTTACACATATCTCTGCCAAAATAAGATGAGGGAAGATAAGCTGCAAATTTATATAGAGAAATTAATTACATGAAAATTAACAAAGCAACAACTTACAATATGGATAAGCAGCCTCCAATAAAAGAAACTTGTGGCTGGTGATGAACTGTCTGAATCAGTTTTAACATTTGGCCATTTGTCTGAACATCTTAAAATTTGAATCTCTACTGAACCAGGCTGGGAATGTTCCCCTTGGTAAAATGATGAAGCAGAAGAAACATGAGCTAACAGGAGAGGCTTCAAGCAATATCTGTAACCTTATTCGTTCTTAGTTAGATAATCCTTGTGCTCCTTTTAGAGAAAAGTCTTATAGATAAGAAAATAAACAGAATTTCTTATCTACAGGTGTAGCTGTTTATGTATTTATTTATTTAGTCAGACTGTACATACATGGACTGGCTGGATCAAAATAATTTCACCGAGTGTGCCACTATGTAGGAACTCTCAAGTGTTAAGATGCTTGGTGGAGTAGGAATGTGAGTCCAGGCTCTGGATAGATTTGAAGTTTAGTAAAGATTGTTGTGCATAAGTCAGCTTTAATTCTCATTGTCATTTAAGTAAGTCATTGCCTTAGGTGTTACAGCCATCTGATGAACATTTATTCTGAATTACACATACATGTATATATCTGCAACTACATATAGTTATACGTAACATACATTATAGTTTAGAAATAAGAAACAATAATGGCTAGTTTGTCTGGGAAATCTTGCATACCCATGGCTTTGTTCATGTCCAGATATTACCCAATTAATAACTGTCAATATAACATAGGTTCATAACCTTCTGCAACAACCACCAAATGTGGTGGCATTTTGTATCATAAATGGGGCATTTTGGGGGAGCTGGAGAAGGAGGAGAAGGAAGAGGAAAGAAAAAAAACAACAGCTTGCATTGAGAAAATCAAAAAAACAAAGTCAGATGATATTGCAACATAAATTCAGTTGATTGCTGATTATATGAGGATCCAGATCACAAAACAGGATTAATGATATTCCAAGGATCTCTTGCATGCTTTTGCCTAGTAGGAAATCACAGTAGGAGGTAACTCAGAAGTTGTGGGATTGATTCCCAAAGATTAGATGGAGGGAAGAGAAGGTAAAATGTAAAAATCTGACTTTTTAGAAACTCATAAGCTATTACTGTAAGAATAGAAAGATCTACTTAGGTTGAGTCAACTTTGTTCTGTGCCTTAAAAAAAAAAGGACAGAAAGAGATAGAGATGTGTTGCAATAATTTTGTAAATGACATCAGGAATGTCTGTAATAGTGTAAACTAGCTTGACTCCTCAAGTTAAATTGACTCCTGAAATGTGGATTAGTTTAAATACTCCTACAAAAGTTCTGGAAGACAAGTTGGCACTTAAATCAGTGTGCTACTTTCTCCATTGGTGATACAGGAGCCTTCGATTCCTTTTTCTCTTGGCATAAATGATTACAGAGATTAAATGGGAGCTCATAGTTTCTGTTTTCAAACTACTACTACATCTATGAGTAATTTTGCTTTTGCAGGATGGATGGACGCAACCGAGATGGGTAGTACAGCCCAGATGGATGGTACAGTATTTCTGGATTTGGCCTTGATGAAAGCAATAAATTAGTTTTTTTTTTTTTTTTTTTTTTTTTTTAATATATCTATATCTATATCATCTATATCTATATCTATATCTATATCTATATCTATATCTATATCATCTATCTATATCTATATCTATATCTATATCTATATCTATATATTTAAGCAAAAGAGGAAAGGGAAAAGAAGTGATGCAAGAGGAGTTTGAAGTTTGCTTGTAATGACTGTGTTCCTCTGTTACCTGGAAAACAAAATAAAATAAAAAAACACATCCTTTTCCCTGACTGCCCATAGGAGAAGACTCAGGCTGGCTCCTCAGAAACTTCCTTGAAGGTTGTGTTCTGGATGGACAGAATCTTCCCAAGGCATGCCAAAGAGTCTTCTGTAAATATGGGTAGATTAAATATCGAAAGAATATTGAAAGTTTTTTTTTTTTTTTTTTTTTTTTTCCCCCAAAGAAAAAGAAAGTGTATTTTGCAAAGATTTTTACATGATTTTGGTTATATTCTTCTATTCTGGGAATTCTATTGTGAAAAACTCAACACCAGGCTCATATTATTAGTTTATAAATTCCAAACATATACATATACTCTGCAGTACGTTCCACTGTTGTTTTTCAGGGCATGCCTGTTTATTATAAACCTGAAGGGGGATAATGCATAATGCCATGTCGCATTTCTTCCATTTAATCTAATTCAGGGCTAGAAATAGTCCTCCTGTTCCTCTCAGTGCAAGGGAAATATCCAGCTTCCTCATATTTGCCACAAAGAAGTGAATAAACTGTGCTAGATTTGTTGTTACAGATCAACCCAAATGTTAATGAACACGCATAAATTCTTAAGCCTCAAAGGTAACAACATTTTTCCTTCACACAGGAGCAGATGAAATCCATCCACTCCCATGTGGTAGGCAAAACATGCAGCAGCTTTGCAGAAATTCTAGGAAACTATGGCATTTCTTTTAAAATCATTTTTTTTTTTTTTTCCCTTTGAAAAACTCTAAACTGCAATTGCAATTTTACTTTATAGTTGGCATAAATTCCCTGAGACAACATGGTTGTTTACTCCATTTTCTTAATGAACTATATTTTCTTCAGAACTACATGTTCTGAAATATATTACCCTTTCAAAATAATGTATTAATAAATATTTCTTATAATCTAAAATTATTATTTTCTATAACTGTTTCTTAATGCTGTGGGCACACATATCTGAGATATTTAATTCCATTGTTTCAGTCTTGTAAGTTTAAACAACATAAAACACCACAGACCCTAGCACTTCCAGAATCACAGAACTGTAGGACTCAACCATTACTCACTCCTGGAGTGAGCATGCAAAAGTTGCAATAAATTTAGCGTGATCTATAAACGATCTTTCACAAGTGAAATGTGCATACAGTTGATTATGAAAACTGAATTTTAACAACACATCTTGTAGTTTATTAGGCAATTGCAAGACATTGTTCTGTATATACCAACTATTTTTAATTCTTATTCTTATTCTATATTCTTAACTAGAATATCATGTTTGTTTGTTTGTTTTCATGTTGTTGGGAAAGAATATCCATCATTCTGTTTTACAAGACATTGATATAGAACAATGAAATTCTTGTGTACAAATAGCCTAGGAATGTAAATATTTGTCACTGTTGATGACATCAGACCACAATACAACCTTTAACAATTAGTGAAAAATTATTCACTTAAATCGTCTCATCAGTTGCTCATAGATGGAAATTAGTCACAAGCTGGCCTTCAGCTGAAATCTTTTCTCAAAACTAGTTAAGTTTTCTAATGCCTTTGTAAGATTAAATTCTTATTACTACTTACAAAATGAAAGTGTAAATGTATAGGTTAACATGGCTAACATGATCTATAGTCGATCATGTTAACAAACAGTAACGAATTCCTTCTGATACATTTAACTGTGTAGTAGGCTCTCACTCAGATGAGTAAGACTGAATATAAAACTAAGCACTGCTTAGGAACTCATCTTTTTATTAGGCAGATAACACTCTCAATTATTCAACAAGCTAATGAAGTAAAAGTTTTTCTAAATTAACCACCTTATCAGGAAGAGGAGAGGCAATATTATTGCTGAAGATGTTTTTTAACAAAATTTTTGAAAATTACTACATTTGTTAATGAACAAGAGACCTGAGACCTATTCTTCTACCCCCTTGAAAGACTGGAAATATAGAACAGAATTGCTGTGAACTTGTGTGGAAGAAACGTGTTCTTGCACAAAGCTGTAAATGACATTGTAGGTGACAGTTGTGTCTAACCTCAAAATGAGTTTCAGACTGGAGCTCAAGAAAATCAGGGCCACACAGTATTACAGCAGAGCTGTTAGCTTCCATGGTATATAGGAGTTTTGGGGGCATAATAACCATATGGTCATTATTTGGCCAAACATTGTACAGCAATGGAAGTGAAGCAATGTTTGTTCTGATCTGGGAAGTATCCATTGACAGATTGCAGACAGGACAGATAGTAAGTCAGAGACTATCAACACAAATGAAAGGAAATCATAGAAGGAGGAAGAAGCTAATATTTCATCTTCAGAAAGTGATAAACATTCCCACGTGAAAAAGACATTTATTCAGCTAATGAATAATTAGGATATTCAAAACAACGATGTTTTCTTAGGCAGTTCGGATCACTGGCAACTGTTGCATTAAGCTGACTTCCCACTTAAGTCATAGTCACAAGGAGAGGCACAATAAATTATTTTCTGCCAGCCTACCTAACACATCTGTTGGAAGTATAAGAGAAGAAAAAACACATGATGGCAAGAATACTGAAATTCTGAAGACTCTTCTAACTTTTTTGAGCTAACAGATCTTGTTTAATTGAACTATGAGCTGAGCATAAGAAACAGTGTGTCCGGCACTGAGTGGGACTACAAGCTGGCATACCCTGACCTTCATTGTTCCAAAAGTATCTGACATTTTTATACATTTTAAGCTGAATTTTAGTCAATATCTGGAATGTTTTTCTACTCTGAGATAAATATTTATGCTTATATATATAGCATATTATGTTTACATATGTGCTGATAATAATGTCTGGATTTGGAAGAAGAATTCAGAACATAATTGGACAGAATTTTTAGCATAACAAAATTTCATAGTTAATATAACAAATATAATTATTCAGTTATATAGATTCATATACAGATTGACAGTGAGCACTTTAAACATAATGGTCACAGGATCACAGGATCACAGAATGGCTGAGGTTGGAAGGGACCTCTGGAGTTCATCTGGTCCAATCCCCCCTGCTCAAGCAGGGTCACCTAGAGCCAGATGCCCAGGACTGGGCGAAAGCCAGAGGGCTTTTGAACACCTCCACACCCAAAAAAAAAAGTTCCACACCCAAAAGAGTCCCGATCATATCAAACCTTTAACTTTCACCTGAAACAAATCAAAATGATACAAACTACAATCTCCGAGCAGATCCAATATGCAGATATCATCAACTTGGGGGAAAGGGGATGGGGGGTGGGGAAGCCCTGATCTCTTATTTCTTTTTTTTTCCAATACTTGTAATACTTGTTAAGATCCATTTTTTGTAAGTTGCCTACAGACATACAAAATTAATTCAAATATCTCCTACACCAAAGACGATCTCATTTGACTTTGTACTATCCATAAAAATATAAGTTTGAAAATCTGGTTCACAAAATATTTAATTTGTTTACTAAAATGAAATATATAAACTGTCAAAATACATATATAAATTTATTTTCAGAATTTGTGAAAATCACAATTTAGTTACAAAATGTAACAACCATGTACCTGTTTTTAATAGAGTATTTTCTTACAAAGACACCATTACTTTTCAAAATATTGCTTACCTCACAAAATTTGTCTGGAACTTTTGCACTACTTTCAGCATATAAACCATATATTAAAACCTCATTAAACCCTTTGGTATATATCTTCACTTTTTTTTTTTTTTTTTTTTTTTTTTTTTTTTTTTTGTTCTTTTATTTGGTTTAAATGTTCCAAAGCACAGTAGAATCTCCAGACAGAATAAGCAGTGCATGTTTAGTTGTATATATAATCAGCAGATGATTTATTTTTCAATTATAGATGTTTATCATGCCCAGCAATTAAAAAAAAAAAAAAAATCTCTCATCATCTCTCTGATGATGTCATACTCTAGTGAAGGGCAACCACTTGTAAGTCTGCTGGATTGTCCATCTTCAACTGCAAATCAGGAATAGAAAGGTCTCTTAGACAGAGCAGTATGTTCCACCATTTCCAAGAACCTTGTACTTTCTTAAATCAGTTATGGTGAGAACTGCTGGGGGGTGAAGAGGAAGGGCAAAACTGTTCACCATCCACACTGACATTTTACACGGTGTAAAACTGTGTAAAAAAAAAATAAAAAAAATTACACAGACTTGCTGTAAGTGGCACAGGGGGCTAAAGAAAAACATGAAGTATTTACTTGGAGCCTGGGAACATGGCCAAACATCTGGGAGCAGCAATGTTATGATAGAAAGGCCAGCACAGTTTTAAAACAGAAAACAGAATTAGTTTTCCAAACCAGGGAAGAAAAATGCCCTCTAATTTAAAATTTTTTAATCAGAAAAACTTATATGTGTTCTGGGCAGAGAATTTGTGCATTAGGAAAAACCAACCAAACAAACAAAAAACCCCACAGCATCCTAAAAAGACTGTGATTCTTTTTTTATCTCTACAACTCTTCAGAGTAAGACTAACTTATGTTTGAACTAGCTCACAGTGTTTAATTTTTAACTGTCTGTAGATTAGTTTGAATGTGTCAGAAATATGAAGCAGATTTCTTTGCACTTTAATTGTTAATTTCTGTAACCAGGATGTGCAATGTAAAAAGAGATTACCCTTTTATTCAGAGAAGCCCAGTAGTTAAGAGGTTAATCTGTTAAATCTGTTAATACTGCCCATATACATAATCAGCTGTGGAAATGAACAGTTCTGCAATTCCATTTTATGAAATCAAAATCATGGCTAAGGTCACTTGAATAATCCTTGAGAATAACAGCTTTAAAAAGAGAGCTGTGTTTGTAATAAAATGCCCATTATCTGCTTCCACCCATTGGATAACCTGCTTTTACCCTCTGACCCACTGCTCTGCCACACTGAAATGTCTGTGAGAAGCAGTGCTTCTGGAAATGGTACATTAGATGGAAATGGTACATCAGTGAATTGGCCCAGCCAATGATGAAATGTCATTTCTGGATCTCTGCTCCTGAAACAGCATTGTTCCCAGGAACAGCAATCTGCTGAACTGCAGAACAACACTGGTCCAGAGAGGCACCTGATGGTGGGGAGGAAGTTCCTAAGCCCATAAGTTAACAGATATACAGGAAAATTCACAGACACCAAGGGATTTGTCTGTTTAAAAAGACAATTATTAGCCTCCTCTCTGACAAGATAATTGGACAAACTATAACTTTGTGTCTGCCTGAAGTCTGTGCATATTCCTGGAGTGCTGCCTCTGCTTAAAGGATGATGTTCAGTCTTATCAAGCATTTCTCTGTTACTTATTTCCTTTATGTATTTTCAGTACTTGTGTTTTTTGGTTTTGTTTTTGTATGTGTGTGATTCCTGGTCATCCAAACACTGTTTTCGTTGCTATCATGCTTGGTTTTGAATTTGAAGAAAGTGAAGCTTCTGTGACCATGTTGTGTGTCTACCTTTCCTTCACCCCCCCCCCCCCCTTTTTTTTTTTTGACAATGAACTTCATACTATTTATTTTGACTTGTAAAAACAAACACAAAACAAAACAAAACAAAAAAAAAGGGTTTCCTTATATATGAGAGTAGGAAGAGGAAGAAAAGTATAGAACATCTAAACTGTTGAAAAAGAAGTTTTATGAACTTCTGTTCATTAAGGCAAGAGGGGCCTCCTGAATATCCTAAATAGGGGAAGAGCCTTAATCAGAGACTTCAGTTTATCATGAGAGAAAAATCCATACAAAATGAGGCATTGATAGTGCTTTTTTTTTGGAACTACTTATTTAGTACAACATAAATGATGGTGCAAAGACTGATTGCTGACTTGGGGGAGGGTATAGATTTTGTAAAACTTGAGCTCTATGAAAAATCCTCTGGCCATTGAAATGGGTTGTACACATCCACCTCAAAGGCATAATCACAGAATCACAGAATTACAGAATCATCTAGGTTGGAAGAGACCTCCAAGATCATTGAGTCCAACCTCTGACCTAATACTAACAAATCCTCCACTAAACCATATCATTGAGCTCTACATCTAAACGGCTTTTAAAGACCTGTAAGGGTGGTAACTCAACCACTTCCCTGGGCAGCCTGTTCCAATGGTTAACAACCTTTTCAGTAAAGAAGTTCTTCCTAACATCCAGCCTAAAACTCCCCTGGTGCAACTTTAGCCCATTCCCCCTTGTCCTGTCACCAGGCATGTGGGAGAATAGACCAATCCCCACCTCACTACAGCCTCCTTTAAGGAGAGTAGAGTGAGATACTCCTGTAGAGTGAGATAAGGTCGTCCCTGAGCCTCCTCTTTTCCAGACTGAACAATCCCAGTTTCCTCAGCCACTCCTCATAAGACTTGTTCTCCAGACCCCTCACCAACTTCACTGCCCTTCTCTGGACTCACTGAAGCATAATCATATGTTTTACCCTTTTTAATTTACCACAGTATTCTTAGCTCACAAAATACAAGGTTATCAGAATTCTAATACTGAGCAGCATCTGTACCAATTTTGGTTTTCAAATATTTAGGAAATATTTTGGAAATATCTAGGCTTTCATTTGAAAGTACATTTAGTTTTTCATCAGAAATTAATATTTTGAAAGTGTAAATCAAGCTGCTGGATTATTGCCAATGTTTCTTATTGGTCTGGGGTTGACTGTAGGGCTTCTACTACCATGGAAGAAGTGTAAGAGCCTTGTAATGTAGACAGAAGCTTACAGGGATTTTCAAAAAGATAATGTGTGTAACTTTATGAAGTTGTTTTGAAGGCAAAAACTGTGGTAGGTTCTAACAAACACAAATAGCCTTTAAAAGTAATCAAGTTCTATACTGTATTTTAGGAAAAAAGTTGACTATCATGAGGATTATAACAGTAATGTTACAATATATTAGTAAAGCAGAAAAATAGCAGTAATATGTTAAACGTCTTCATCTACTATGAAAAGGTCTTTCCAAAAAAGATTTTCATGTTTCAGGGTTGTGTGAGTTCAAGGGAATAAATACTGTCTCATAAAATTCAACGCATTAATGGGCAATTTAAAGTTCAACATTCTTCTTCCTGCTCAAGTAATCTTTTCCTTCCTGTCACAGGTTTTGGTGCAAAGAAAGAGACAATGTTAACTTTTTGCCTTTTCAACTATGAGAAAGGTAAAAAACTCTAGTCCAGTAAGTGCTTCCTGAATGGGGAAAAAAAAAAAAAGCAAAAAAAAAAAAAAAAAAAAAAAAAAAGCAAAAAAAGCAGGAAACTACAATGAACACATACTACTTTGAAATACAATGAGTGAATGTGAAAGGAAAAGTGTTTAGAAGAAAAAAAAATCACAGAAAAGGGCATTCTAACATGTAAAGAAAAGCAAAACTGGAATTAAATCAGGATATTACAAGCACATATTATATTGTGTATTTATATCTACATATACATTCTACACATTCTACCTAGATACAACTGTATCTATAACACAGAAATTAGTTCTATTTCAGCTCAATCACTGACACACATAGACACCCAAGTGTCTGTGTATGCTAGTGCTGCTATCTACAACTTTATGCCATAGAAATAAATTGCACCTTAAATTTGAAGGCAATTTTAGGTAGTTTGGTGTGCAGTACAGATTCCATCTTTGATATTTAGCAAGCTTGAGATCTTTCTAACTTGTGAAGTCTGCATGTCTACAAACTAGTATGGCTGTGTTTGTGTTTATTACCTTTTTCCATGCATGCCTTGAAATGACTAAATTACAGGTATTTTACATGTATTTTGTGGTACAAGACAGATACCGTCCGCTAGTATAATTTATCTTGAAACACCCTGTTTTATAAAATTACAGAAAAGCACAGCAATTTGCTTTTATTCTTATTTATTTATTTATTTATTTATTTTTATTTCTAAGACTGTGGCAAAATCTTCAAAGCCTAGAAGATGCCTTCTAGCTAAGAACTTAGCTGTGTAATAAACAATTTTCATCAAAGCATTGGGTTTGTAAAAATAGAGTACAATTGTGGATTTAAAATTTTGATAATATTCCTTACTTATTAGCTATTTTGTCTTTTGTATTTTGACCTAATTCAGCCAGCAAAGGCATCAACCCTTATGTAAGATTAGATACACATACATACACATACAGCAGCCCAAATCAGATTAGCTGCAATCAAGGTAATTGTGTTGAACAGAATAGTTCATCTGTGCTTTGCAGCTGCCTTATAGATCTAGCGTTTGATCCCAAGTGACTGAGTTATAGTTATGTTCCTCCTTAATCCTTGATAACTTTTGTTTTATTTTTATATATAATCATTACTATAAAACTCAACTGAGAATACAATATGTTTAGTTTTGCATATAATTTAATTCATATTTTATTTTGTTATTTTTTTCTTTTGTAGAAGTCACAATCCTTTAAAGGAGTCAAAGCAGAATTAGGGTTCCCAAAATCTAAGGCACTGATCTAGACAGCACCTCTGTCAGTTATCAAGAACTCCTTCCTTGATCAGTCTTCATGCTGCTTTAGCAGTTAAATGTAGACTATCCATATTCAGAGTGTATAGCTTACTTACAGTGAGAAAGAGTGTACCTTTCCTCTTTATTGCTTCTATTGACCATATTTCAATCTAGATGCAAGAAGGTAGTATGACTTCTCATAAGACCCAGTAGTTGTTTCTAAAAGAAAACAAAAAAATAACAACCAAAAAAAAAAAAAAAACCAACAAGAAAACACACAAAAACAACAATCAATCAACTAAAAACAACAACAAAAAAACAGAAACAATGACAACAGCAACAACAACAAATACCAACAAAGAGTTCTGTACAACTTTAGGATCACAGCCATTGGTGGAGCTGCCACCCAATTTTTTCACGCATCTGAAGAATTTGGACATTTTCCTGGAAATGGGAGGTTTATTTATTTATTTATTTATTTATTTATTTATTTATTTATTTTCTCTTTGAAGTCACAAGCTGAATGTTATAGAAAGAACTTATGGTATACATAACATATGATACCATAATGTGTAGTTATAAGTTATGGTTCTGTTAATACTTGAGTTCTGACAGCTGCTAAATTTTCAGTCTTGAAATGAATCCAGGAAGGCAACAGTCAAAGGGCAGGAAAGATGAATCCTACTTTTTCAGCTCTTACCTCTTTCTTGTTCACATGCTATAATGCAAGTGTCCTATTTAATTAAAATAAAGAGTCTAATTTTTTAGTGGACAGATAAAAGATTTTTTCCAGTTATATTTAGAACAAACAACCTATTCTCCTCTCTCAGAGAGAAGAGAAAATACCTGGTAGTTGTGAACTTCCAGCCCCCTCCCCTCACCCGCCATGAAAAATAAAGCAAAGCTTGGGAACAAATATTAGCACTTGTTATATAGAACACATATCCAATCCATGCTATTCTGTTATCTATGATTTTATGACACTGAGACTACACCATTTTTAGGGAAAAGAGAGAAAATTGGATCAATAAGTGATTATTTTTTTTTTCCCAAAACTTATGAGGTTCATCATTATTTGGTTTTGAGGTTCATCGGTCTTTGTATAGAGCCAATAAAGCTTCTAAGTTTTTTTTTTTTTGTTTTTTGTTTTTTTTTTTTTTTTTGTTTTTTGTTTTTTGTTTTTTGTTTTTTGTTTTTTGTTTTTTGTTTGTTTGAGAGAGGAGGAAAGAGAGAGGAAAACATTAGCTTCAAAAAAGATAAACTTGAGCTTTAAAATATTTAAGAAAGAACACAACTTATCAAAACATTACCTTTGTAAATGTGGTAAAGGTCTTTGCCAAAGGAAGAGAAAATGAAAAGATGATGAAGTACTAACTGAGATCTCATTCCTTTATCTAGTGAGGATGTATCATGTTGTATCCTAATGTGTAGTAATGAATTTATTTTTGTGTAAGTCAAAGGGACTGTAATGTCTAACAGGTATGGAAGGATTTTCTTAATTCTTTATTTTCCTTGGAAGATATTAGGAATTTCTGCTTTTCCCCTGAGGATATGAGCTATGAATAAATCTACTGATCCATATGACATAGAACTGAATTTTCATCTCTAGGTCCAATTTATAGTTAAATAATATTGTTTCTAAAAAGTCTCCATCTTAAAATTCTGTTTCTATTACCCAAAAACTAAACTTCCCTGCTTAGGACAAAAAATCATAGGCACATATTTTTATACACATGTATAAAACATGTGTATAAATATATATACACATGTATATATATATTTAGGTAGCGGAGTCAAATCCTCAGTTACTAATCAGCTAACACATCACAAACACAGATAATTTAGCTTTCTTTTGTTAAAAGAATTTGGTGTGGAAGGAAATCTGGACTGCACAATTTTATTTTTTCAATTCATTTGCAGTAAAGTTGTTTATGTAACATTTTCCTGTATCCAGATTCCGATTGCTGGTGAATGAATTTGCTAGTTAAATAAAGTTACTCAGACTGAGCTGCACAACCCTTGTGCTTTTTGTTGGCTTATTAGAGTGTAAGAATTGATCTCGTAAATGGAATTGGGTTATTCTTGATTTCCCAGTAAAGTTGGAAATAACACACATTTTACTGCAGTACTAAACTTATTCTCCTGTGTGACAATGAGTATGCTATATGATCTTACCCAAACCAATCTATTTGTGGGCTTGGGTATCTAGTAGCACAGAGCTCAACATGGACTGACTGTTTGCTCAGACTTTGGCTTTGGAATAGGAATTCAAGTAATATTACCTCTCATCTAAATGCATATTCTCCACAATATACTGAGATCTGTTCTCAGGTACTAATGAATTGTTAACCTTGTAATTGTAAACCTTGGACAAATCCCATAAACTTTCCATGTATTTTCTTATCTGTCCTCTTTATGCTATCAGTAGAGCTAGGCAGGAAATGAAGCATCTTTCCTATGAATTTCAGATGAAAGGTCTGGAATATTTTAAAAGATACCAGTTTGGGACCAATCAGTTGAAATAAAAAATTATTTTAATTATAATAAATTTCTGATCAAATCCTTCTGTGACTTTTACTACATGATGCAGTAATCTGCCAGATATTCATTTCCTAGTAGAGTTAATCTTCTATCAATGTGTAAGTTGTTTTCATATAATCAAGGTGTATCTCAGAAATCTAAATATATGTAAATATATATAAATTGTGTTTTTATATATGTGTAATATATATAAAATTATAAACATGTTAAAGTATTTAAAGGTTTCAACAGCTCTAGAAGTTTCTTGTTGTCTAAACAGACAGGATGTCTGTATGATATTAGACAAAGTTACAAAACACTTAGAATTAACTAAGTATATTAAAAATGATGTAAAATGTTATGTTAATAAGGCTTCAGTAGATGGTAAAAGTCTGTGTGTAAGCTCTATTCCATCCATTTCAGTGAATTCACTATATAGCAGCAGGAAACTTAAAATCTTTCTCATATGGGGAATGTTTAAAAAATAAATATGGAGAGTCATATCTGCAATTGCAAATTATATGCATTTTGCCAAGTTTCCTCCATGATTTGATAACTCTTACTATAGCTGTCCTTGTAAATATGACAATAAATTCTTAAATCTCCTGAGAACTGGTAAATACAGGCAGATGCACTTAACTGCTGGTGAGCAACAAAAGTCAGTCTGCAGGAAACTGTGGCACTAATGTAGCTCTTGATTAATCTCTAATTACACTTTTGTCATCTTAGCAGGGAGACAAAACTATAGCAGTTCCTAAATAGGCAGGCAGCATTTTGGCACCTAGCAACCAGCAGTTCTTTCATATTAGCTGCAGTGGACTCTGTGCTGTTACATGGAAGGTGGTTATGGATCACTGCTTTATTATTTATAGAGCAGCATTTACAGAGGCCTTCACAACAGTATATAAATTAGCAGCTTAATAGGCCATCACTAACTAAAAACATGGCATGAGATGAAGCATCAAGTATGAAATTAAAATGTGACTTGGAGATAATAATATTTGTAATACACATAGAGAAGAATGCTGATTTATTTTCCTGTTAGCCATTTCACAGGCAAATTATAATATGGACTTTAAGCATTTCTATATGAATGTGTGTGTGTGCCTCTCAGACATCATATTCACATAATGTGTATTTATTTCAATATATAAACATATATATTTATATATATGACATATATATTTATATTTATATATATGACATATATAAACATATATATATTTATGTATATGACATATATAAACATATATATTTATATATATATTTATATATATATACTCTCCATGTAGCTTTTTAAAAAATAAGTGTATAAGCTTGACTGATATATTATACTATATACTTGTCTCTACTTGTCTCAGTATATTATAGTTATTAGTATATAAGCTCTTTTTTTTTTTTTTTTTTTTTTTTTTAGGCTAATAAACCACAGAGATGGATGAGCTAGGAGAGCAGTGCTAAAAGGGATCTGCTAATTGGGCAGCAGGCTACAACAACACTCCAAGTGTCTTTGTGAAAGGGCCTTATTAGCTATTAATCAGACAAATAACACTAACTTTCTTCTGCCTCCTGTCCTTTGGTAACTTGTCAGTGAGAAGACCGACTCCAAAGAAAGACCTCACACCTCTATTTGGGGTCATTCAGAGTGAACAGAATTCAAAAGTGATTAAATACTGTAAATGAATGTTGGCAAGCTACCGCTTGAATTCATATTTAATCAACTAAAGAAAGACAAAATTATGTTTAAATATTATGGATTCTGTAATGAGAGAACAGAATTATTAAAAACAGGGAAACATAAACAGAGAAATGACAAGAACATAATGCTTTCGTTTGAGTGTTTCCTTAACTAAACATACATTTGGTAATGAAAGACAGTTCTGAACTACATCACAGTGGCTCCTGAAGCTTCTGCTGGACCGTTTTTCTTCACCTTCTCAAACTTATCATCAGAGAAAGTATAAAAGAGCTCACAGCCTGGGCAGACATAATAGATGACAGAGAGGAAGGAATGCAGCTGCATTCATCTCCCTGTGTTCACACAGCTGACTGGTGAAAGAGTCAGAAAAGGGAAGCTGGATCAGACACTTCCATCCCCTGAAATCGATAGCAAAATTGGTGTTATCTTCAATGGAAAAAGAAATTATCTACAGTTTTGTATCCAAAAAAAAAAAAAAATTGCCAGATGTGGTTTACTTTTCTTGACTAAGGTCTTTGTTACAGGATATTTCTACAGATAATATATATATATATTTTAGAGTTTGAAATTAAAGTATATCTTCTAGTATTTTGTAATTCTATCTTAGAAAGCAATTGCACACGATTCTACACTCTTTGCATACAGATATTAGCCATCATAGTATTTGGTGATTATAAAATAGAGATTCATTGAAGAGTCACGTATTGATGGAACATACAAAATTAATTATTGACATTTGGAATTCCAGTATTTTCAGAAAATCCAAAATACTGTGCTGTAAGGTTTCTCCCAGCAGGCCTTATTGCTTCTTTGTACACCATTACACAGAGCCAACCTTATCAAATGGTGAGCAGAGAACCAAGAATGAGGGTTATAATCCAAGCAGGTAACTCAGCTCTTCTAGAATAATGTTTTTTGATTTTTGTCCCATTTTACACTTGACAATAAATAAATAAATAAATAAAATATAAAAAAGCCAAAAAAAGCCAACAGCTAAAAGGAAAGTATATAACTCCCCTCCCTCCCTCCCCACCATTCATTGAGGTATTGAGGTTTGCTTTCTCCTCAGCAACTTTGACAGGGATATGAATGTTCCCTAATGAACATTCATATGAATGTTCCTCCATTGGAAGACCAACAGTTAAACTGTGCTTCCAGCAACCATTACTGTAAAGTGATTGTGCATTATGTGGGACTTAACACAAAATGAAATATTGTTTGGGTTACTAAACAGCAGATATAGGAACTCTGAAACCTAAAACACTTAGAAGGTGACTTCTGAGAAGTATTTTGCCTGCTACCTTCAAGATTTTCATAAGTGAAGACGCATAGTTAGCTAGTTGATTTCTATGACAATGTTCGAAGAGATAGCATTTGAAATTATGCATTTATATGACACCAAGATGCTGATAAATTGTTCTCACCAGTTAATGTTGTGGCTACATATTTTTCAACAGAAGATATGCCTTTTGAAAAGCATGGATCCTGCAGTTGGATCTCTGTAGGGTGACATTAGCCAAGCCCTATTTGAGATAGCTCTGCATAGAGATGTATTTCCCCCAGTCTTGCTCCAGCTGTGAGACTTGCCTTGCATTCTGGCTAATTCTAGCTAAGGGGAAGGAAATTAATTTTATTGGTGGAGATAAATATAGCTCTATTGATTATAAATTTTTAACTTAATTTGTTTAGACTTCAAGTATTTTGAAGTAAAGTTTGAAGTTCCTGTGAAAATATACCTTTTAATTGAAATAACTATAAGCTGTACCCAGAACAGGAAGCAGAAAAGAATAATATGGAATGTTGTGAACTCGTAGTCATTTTAGTTAATGCATTATTTTGCAGTGGCATGTAATTAAGGCTGTTAATATATTTTAATGTTAATATATTTGAATGTTAATATACTTGAATATATAATGTATAATATATGAATATATAATATATATAATGTATATATATGTTATATTATATAATTATATAATAATATATAATATACTTGAATATACTTATTTTCATATGTCAATATATTTGATTTTAAAAGTATTATTGTCACTCAGAGTGACCTATGCTTTTATATGCTCATTTTGAGGGGATAAAAACAAAACAAAACAAAACAAAACAAAACAACTGATGAATTTTTCAGCTTAAATCCATATATTTTTTCTTACACATATCTTCAATCTCAACTCTTTTAATTTAGTTGCAAGTCAAATAAAAAGTTATTTTTCATTTTATTTCATTTTTTTAGAGTAAGTGGTTGTTGTAGCAAAAGGTATTTGTATTTGTTATACTAAGTATAAAAGAAATAAAAATAAGTAACTAAAAATGACATCAAATGAAGGAAAGTAAAGAGTCACAAATGAAATTAAGAAGATATATTGTCAATTACCTCTGATGATACAATTTCCAGCAATTTGTTTAAAGATGACACCTTAGTTTCAATTAATCACTTTTGAGGGCTATTTTTCAATGAAATGTCTCTCTCTGGTGAGTAATTTAGAATAAATAAATCCATACTTGTACCAATACAAAAAATAAAGTCCTTTTATTAGCTTTCTGGATTTATTAGACATAGATAGTTAAGGATTAGAAAGAACTTCTGACACTAAGGTTTTGGGTCATTAAACAGGTCACTGGAGCTTTGAACAGTAAATCTGTGCAAGACAGCTTCAGCTGATGACTTCAATCAGGCAATTTGTTTACCATTTGTTACAAATTTCATTTCATAAAATATATAGAATTAAAGAATCTATCTCATTTGTAAATCGATCTTCAGACTCTATTCTATTCATTTTTCACCATTCAATAGATATTTCATAGTACTATCTTTCCTTGCATATGAAATACGCAAGGATATGAAGTCCATATTTTTATTAAAAGAAAAAAAATCTTTTTGTGAATTTAGCATAAACAATGAAAATATCATCCCTGCATTTCTGTGAAGTGAGACAGATCAAATGGAAATTAATTCTTTATTTTCAGAAACTACCAAAGAATGTTTCTATTCAACCATGTAATTGATATAGAGTTAAAAATAAGTATAGTTTTATGAAACATTAACAGTGTGGTATTAAGTCTTAAAAAAAAATGTAGTGGCATAATCATCTTTCCTATTTTTTTATTTTTTATTTTTTTAGTTTTAAATCTGGTTTTGTAATTTTTAGGTGCTTAGGTCCCTCCAAGTAGGTTTATTTTTTTTTTCTTTTTTATTATTTCTATTGAATTAAACGAAATGATTCATTCTGAAACATTTCTTTAGATTTCAGACAAAGAGAAGAATATACTGTGCTGCAAATATGAGAAAATTAAAATTAAAAGTAAAGAAATATGTATTTATATGTATACATTTATATGTATACATTTGAAATTTGATGTAACTTTTTTGTACTTCCATTTGATTCATTTCTTCTTTCTGTGCACACCCCTTAAAATGTAGAATATGTTATTTTTACACCTTTTATAAGAGAAAATTGTCTATATACAAACAAACATTTAAATTAGAAAACATATTTTGATATACTGTTATGTTTATATATTATATATATATGTGAGTGTATATTTGATTATTACATAAAACTCAAAATTTATTCCTCCTGTGCTTCATATCATTGCAACCATACTGGCTGCAATTTTCTATTTAAATGAAGGAAAAGTTTCCCTCCAAAAGTAGGATAAAAACTGGAATTCATTCAAAATTTATTTTTGTAGGTTTCATGAAAAGAAAACCAACAAAGTATTTGTCTGATTCAAGAAATAAGTTTTATTCAACTCTTTATGATATTTCAGAACTCTAAATAATTTTACATAGAAACTAGAGAATCTTGTTACAGGAAGTATCTTAAATATTTTTTTCTTTATACAGCAAATCAGATACAGTATGGGTTTGAAATCATGGTTTTATAATCATATAGGTAATGTTTGCCTCATACTGAAATGTCTTTAGTTAAGATGTGCTTGGGTAATTTTTAAGCATTTTATTTTTTAATATTTAGGGATATTAATGTCAAAATAATAAACATACATATAATAAATAATAATAATGGTAATAATGAACAAATGCGTAAATAATACATATAATAATAGTTAAAATAGTAATAATAGTAGTGATAATAGTAATGATGATGATGATGATGATAATAATAATAATAATAATAGCAATAACAATAACAACAACAACAATAATAATAATAACTATATTATCATATTTTAGAGTAGGAGTGGTTAATGCCCTGATGTTCACTATAATATCTGAAGAAATATCAAATAAACACATGTCATAAGTCAGAAAATCATTCTTTTTTTTTTTTTTCTTCTTTTTTTTTTTTTGTCATACTACACAAATGGATTTATGTTGTGCTACAAAACGAACACATAAACTAGAAGAAAAGATTACCTAAGAATAGCCATCACTTATACTCATGACTGTCACTAGGAGCACTTCTTGTTTTTTGTTTTGCTTTTGTGGCTTAAGTTAGCTGAACATTTTTCCATTACATTTGCAGTCATTTACACAGTAAGCTAGAAATTTGGGTTTCCATTAATATGTACAGATCAGAACATTTTCTGTGTTTAAATTTCTCTCTTAAAATTAAACTTAAACCCACTTGCTTATTTTAATATTTATTAGATATAAAAAGAAAATAATACAAGGTGACAAGGTAAAAGGTGTGTGCTTTAAAAAAAGTGAAAAATAATCCTTAGAAATGATAATTTATATGTGTGCCTTCATACATAATAAAATACATAACACATTCAAGTTCACCATAGATTTTAAAAAGATCCTTAAAGTCACAAAGTGGTTTTAGAGCTGTCTTAACAGTTTATTGCTTATTTGAGCACACTGGGAATGACTTATGGTGGAGAATTGTCATGTTTTCCTCTGTAAAATGTGGCATCATTTTGATAAACAGAGGCTTTAGTATATTTTTTAAGAATGCTGCATTTGTGACACTGAGAATTTCAGCAGATCTGGACCCCACTTCAATACATTATTTATAAATGTCCAGATTCAAAAAAAGAATGCTTGGAATAAATGTAGACATTTTGTTGCTGATTTTTTTTTTCATAGCAAAAGTGTCTGTAGGAGTATTTCTGAGAATACATGTTCACCATGTGGATATTATAAAATGGTAAAAATGCAAAATAAAAAAAGAATTTCCTACTCAAACTTTATTTCAATAATATCTATAAAAACTTTAATACTAAACTGTCAATATTTAAATACATATTTATTTCTAGTCAAAACTGACTGATATTTCTGGCAAGAACTCGGAAGAAGCAAGTTTTATACATGATTAGTTCCTGTAACTTTAGTGAACCAGCACATTCAAGGGCAGGGCTAAGTTTTTGTCTACTCATAGCCTAATTGACAGTGTAGAAGGACCAAAGATGGCCTCAACCATTGTGTTTAATTTGTACAGATTTGATTTCTTCTTTCTTCTTTTTGCATGCATTCAATGTGTTAAAAAGATTTATATTACATCTGTCATTCTGTTAGCTTGCAGTCTCTTTTGCAGATGAAACCATAGAATTGCAGCAAAGAAGAATAATTTTTTATTATTTGGGGAGTGGAGGGGGAGAATGGGGAGTGGAGGGGGAGAAAAAGGAAAGAAAAAAAGGGAGAGGGAAGGGAAGGGAAGGGAAGGGAAGGGAAGGGAAGGGAAGGGAAGGGAAGGGAAGGGAAGGGAAGGGAAGGGAAGGGAAGGGAAGGGAAGGGAAGGGAAGGGAAGGGAAGGGAAGGGAAGGGAAGGGAAGGGAAGGGAAGGGAAGGGAAGGGAAGGGAAGGGAAGGGAAGGGAAGGGAAGGGAAGGGAAGGGAAGGGAAGGGAAGGGAAGGGAAGGGAAGGGAAGGGAAGGGAAGGGAAGGGAAGGGAAGGGAAGGGAAGGGAAGGGAAGGGAAGGGAAGGGAAGGGAAGGGAAGGGAAGGGAAGGGAAGGGAAGGGAAGGGAAGGGAAGGGAAGGGAAGGGAAGGGAAGGGAAGGGAAGGGAAGGGAAGGGAAGGGAAGGGAAGGGAAGGGAAGGGAAGGGAAGGGAAGGGAAGGGAAAGTAAGGAAAGGAAAGGAAAGGAAAGGAAAGGAAAGGAAAGGAAAGGAAAGGAAAGGAAAGGAAAGGAAAGGAAAGGAAAGGAAAGGAAAGGAAAGGAAAGGAAAGGAAAGGAAAGGAAAGGAAAGGAAAGGAAAGGAAAGGAAAGGAAAGGAAAGGAAAGGAAAGGAAAGGAAAGGAAAGGAAAGGAAAGGAAAGGAAAGGAAAGGAAAGGAAAGGAAAGGAAAGGAAAGGAAAGGAAAGGAAAGGAAAGGAAAGGAAAGGAAAGGAAAGGAAAGGAAAGGAAAGGAAAGGAAAGGAAAGGAAAGGAAAGGAAAGGAAAGGAAAGGAAAGGAAAGGAAAGGAAAGGAAAGGAAAGGAAAGGAAAGAAAAAGAAAAGAAAAGAAAAGAAAAGAAAAGAAAAGAAAAGAAAAGAAAAGAAAAGAAAAGAAAAGAAAAGAAAAGAAAAGAAAAGAAAAGAAAAGAAAAGAAAAGAAAAGAAAAGAAAAAAGAGAAGAGGTACAGATGACAATAGGCATAGCAAACGCAAAATATGTTTCTTTACCAATGTAATCCAGCCTCATTCTTACTTTGGAAAATATAATCCTAAATGTAATTCCTCAGAGAATACCTGGTTGTCAAAACTGAATCTGGTCCAGCATCCAGTACCATGTTCAGCAGGCTTTATGGTACAGATCTTTGGCTGGCATAAATGAAGATGGCTGCATCTGAAGGCAGTGGAGCTCTGCTGATTTACACCAGCACAGAGACTAGTTCTATGCGTTGATTTACTGCTACCAGTTTGAACCCATTAGACTTACGCCAGCATAAACCTGAAGAAACCCAGTGGTGAATCAAGTCCAAAAATAAAGAAATCTTTAGATAACTACTTAATGACTGTGAAAATATTGGCTGACTCTCATAGGACTTCATTACCACATCTGATGAGAATGCTGATTTATAGAGATCAGTAAACAAGTCTCTCAACAGCGGGTGTCACAGGAAAAACAGAGAAACGTATCCAATCTATGAACAACCTACAAGGACTGTATTCACTTACACGCTCTGAGCCAGACTAAAATTTAATGCAAGGCATTTCTAACAATCACTTTGGAATTAAAGGCAGCTGAAACAAGCAACACAAAGTCCCTGTGGCCCGTTGATGTAAAGGGCTAGGGGCAAGGAGGATCCTAGTGTTCTTGGTTCATTCAATGACTCATCATGCAACACTGGGCTCATCATTTGACCCTTTCTTTTTTCAGTGAACTTAACAGGAGATTAGGGTGAAAAATGTAGGTTCCTATTGGAAAACAGATGATTTATAACAGAACTCTGAGTAAATACATTACAAAGAAGTAGTAAATCCATAAATTTTACACACGCAATCATAAACAATAGAGTTGATAATGTGTAACGACCTTAATTTCTCCTTTTTTCTTAAGGTTGCTTTCATGTCTTATTTCATTATTTTCACCATAAAACCATACATATTCATAACAGATCAGCAAATGAGGGTAACATCATTGCTCTCTGAATTTTTGTTCTGGTAAGAGATGCGAGAGCCAAAATGGACTCTTACTTTTCCTGTAAATCAGTGAAAGCAAAGAAGACAGTTATATCTACTCTGATATAAAAAATAAGTATTTTCAAATTGTTTTGGACAGCATTCTGGATCACGCAATTGTAATCTCTGCTGGTGTGAGTGCATGTTTATGTTGGAGATGTGGAACAAATCCTGTTCACAATGTGCTTTGCAAGCATTAGTACATTTTATATTTTCCCAAGTGATCGTGTGGTCCACAAACCATCTTGTACAGAAGGTCATTTTTTTCAGTAATGAATTGTGTGCACCTTATCCTGAATTACATTCAAGGTCAAAAACAAACAAACAAACAAACAAGCTTCATTTTATAATTCTATCAAGCTCAAAATCAAACATTACAACAAATAAAGAGGCTAGCAGTCTGAACAGACTTTTTCATCTTAATTTTACATCTTAATTGTTTGGACAACTCTCCTCACTACTATTTTTCTCCTCAAAATGATTGCAAAAGCTTAAATTATAACCAACAAAAATGTTCTGCCAATGTATCAGATAAAAGATCTATTGATTACTTTGACAAAATGAGCTGTATGTAGGGCTAATGGTATAAGGAATGTGAAATGAAGGATTACAAAGTACAGTAAAAGGCAAACAAACAAAAACCACCAACCACAAAAAAAAAAAAAAAGAAAAAAAAAAAACCATAAGAATTTGGATCTTTTTAAAGTCCATGTGTCAGCCAATTAAACACATTATTTAAGGCAAAGAAAAATAAAAACAAAATGAAAACAAAACAACAACAACAAAACACAAAGATCCCATCAGAAGAAGGTGTTTTTTTCTTCCCTGCTGTCAGCTTATAGATGCAAAAGGTCTTGTTATAGAGAAGGCTGCAAGTATAGCGGCAGCTAAGGAGTCTCAATGAAATAAACTGATGTCTGTGACAGATAGCTCTCTTACACAGGAGACACTAACCCTTGCTTGCCTTTCTCACGGGAAAGGTCCACCAGTATTACAGTATCTCTAATGCAGCTACAAGCATGCAGTTTTAGACTCATTCACAGGCTGAAACAAGATCACATATACAGTGAAAAGACGAAGTGTTAAGCAGTATGGAACCTCAGTTAGTTTTCCTTATGACTCCGCTTCTACAGCTTTAATCAGGTGTTTTGTTTATTAGAGGTTTGAACACAGTCTCAACGAATGGTCATTCATTTCTCTCATCTGCAACCATTTTCTTACTTTTTAGGCTCCATAATGGTGTGCTTTGTGCCATCAAATAGAAAGCAAAAAACAAAGCATAACAAAGAAAAAACACTTCATAAAGTGAAAATAGGTTGCACTTTTATAAATAAAACTGCAAAATATTTAAATGAAGTGTATTTTAAATGAAGTGTATTTGTAGTGTAAATTAAACTTTTCTTGTATTAAAATGAATTTATACTGCAATGTGTTAAGATATGATTTCTTAATTTTTTATTTTTATTTTTATTTTTTTTTTTCCATAACAAATCAGATTGCTAGGTATTTCTTTTAGTTCTGAGCTGAAAATGAAAAAGCCATTTCATAAAAAAAATGGAAGAAGAAGACCCATTTAATGGAAAGGATTCAAGTCTTTTTATATAAACTAGGTGAACTTCAGGAAAAGAGAGAAAGAGAGAAAGAGAGAAAGAAAGAGAGAGAGAGAGAGAGAGAAAGAGAGAGAGAGAGAGAAAGGAAGGAAGGAAGGAAGGAATGAAGGAAAGAAGGAAGGAAGGAAGGAAGGAAGGAAGGAAGGAAGGAAGGAAGGAAGGAAGGAAGGAAGGAAGGGAGGGAGGGAGGGAGGGAGGGAGGGAGGGAGGAAGGAAGGAAGGAAGGAAGGAAGGAAGGAAGGAAGGAAGGAAGGAAGGAAGAAAAAGGTGTATTGGACCAAGGAATAGGACCCAAACACTAATAGTAGGGAGCTAATGAACAATCTTGTGGTGAAGTGGGGATCAGCCTCTTCTCATAGATAACTAGTGATAGGACAAGAGGGAATGGCCTCAAATTGTGCCAGGGGAGGTTCAGGTTGGAAATTACATAAAATTTCTTCTCAGAAAGAGTGGTTAGGCACTGGAACAGGTTGTCCAGGAAATTGGTGGTATTATCGTTCCTGAGGATGTTTAATGAAAGGTTAGATGTGGTACTTAGGGATATGGTTTAGTAGGTAATATTATTGATAGGAGGTGGTTGGACCAGATGATCTTGGAGGTCTTTTCCAACCTTAATGATTCTGTGAGCATATGATTTACAGTGTCAGAGTAAAGGAATGACATTATTTCTTTCTGGAAGATCACTCCAAGAAGAATGTGATATAACAGTGTAAAAAGCATCCAGAAAAGAATTTCTACACCAAGTGAATATTAAATTGAAGAATATTAAATTTAAAGAAAATTACAAATTACAAAAAGAAAGAGAGAAACAGCTAACAGCAACAACAAAACTGATGGCATATTACAAATACAAATATTGCTTAAGAAGAGATACTAATTTTGAACAAGTTTCCTGTTTTCTCCATTGTCTCTAAACTGTTCTTGAATTTTGATTCCCTTTTTCTTCAGATGTATTTCTTTTCCATCTAATTAAAGAACTTTCCATCTAATTAAAAGAACCTTATCTGAAGCAAACCAGCTGCAAGAACTTTAAATTCAGCCCTAAATGTCTCAAAATAATTAAAAATTTCACATATTTTTTAGGATGCCTTTCTGTGAATTTTGAGATATCTAATGGAGTGAAAACTGTATTGTCTTTTACTTTAAAATTGCTTTTCACCTGTAAAGAATCTGGAAAAAACAAACACTCTGATATAAATGAGTTACAATAAGCAACAGTAGTAGTACTATGAAAAATATTTACACTTTTTGGAACTGAGCATGGCATTAAATGTTAGTTTTAAGATTAAAAATGTTTGATATCTTCCTTCACTGAAAGGTTTATTTATTAATAAATTTCAGATTTATTTTTATTTCCTGGAGCTCTTACAACAACAAAAGAATCAGTCTCAATACCTTCAGGAGCTGCTTCAAAACAGATTATTGATATTCTGGCCCACAGCTCTCTTGGAGGATATAGAATATCAGCTGTTTCAAAGGCTGGCGCCAACCTTCCTCTTCTATGCACCACAAACCAGAATTAATTGCAAATCAATCGAACAAAGTACAACTGATCAGTAAACCAATTAGTAATTTTAGCTGTTCATCCTGTCTTCATTTACTAAGGGGAAAGATGTGGAATGAAGGAAAGAGATTTCTAGTTAGCATTTTTTTTCACCCTGCTAACAAGGATGTCCTTGTAAAAACACTTCAATCAGGGACAAGTTAGGCAACTCTAGCAGTTCAATTTTATTCTCTCTCCCTCTCTCTCTCTCTTTTTTTTTTTTTTTAAATTCTTTTTCTGTTCTGTATTCCTTCAGATATTAAGCAAAAGATCATGTGTTCTTGCTTTCCTGGTCATTTATTTATCCCTACTAAGAAACAAGAGAACAATACAAAATACATGTACGTCATCTCTACTGTAGATAATATTCCTACTAAGACACACAGAAGTATGGGTACAGCTCAGGGAAAGGAAAATCTGACTAAAGACTACTAAAGACTAGCTACATTTTTTTTTTTTCACCTAAAGATGTTGAGAAATGTCTCATACTATACTGATGTTTCTATCATATACCTTTTTTTGCCAAGGGAACATACTCTACAAAATATTTAAAAAGGCCCCATCATTATTAGTTTTCAAGACTATCCTCTGGTGAAGTTATTTGCAGTTCTGAAAGCTACATTTTGTGGTCTTCCTTGACATACCTACAGAATAATTTTTTCAGTGGAAGTTCTGTAAAAAGCTTTTTAGACTGTTTTCTGCACTTAGTTATTAAAATTTGGCCTGTAGATAGGCTGATTTGTGTGTGTTCAAATGGAAACCAAGAGAAATTTAAAGAAAAAACTTGGAAAAGCTCTTTGACTTTACAGGAACAGCTAGTATTTGGCCTCTGAATATGGATTAAGTGAGTATGATGGTAAAAAAAATAAATTAAAATGTATGCACACTATATGCACAGCATCTATATAATTCATTCTGTAGAAAACCTGAGAGAATATCTAAATTAACACTTTTATTTGACCAGTGCTGAAAGGAGATGGTAGGAAGAGTCACTATTTTTCAATGTATGTAAATAAATTGTCCTATAACGGAGTAATATAATGGTACGAACTGATGAGTGTCAGTTATTGGATGGATGGAATGACATACAAAAAACAAGGGAACAGTAGTTCCTTTAGAACAGCCACCTATGCTTAACATAGCAAGGTGGAGTCCAAGGTGGAGGTGTTCATTCTTATGGCTTCAGTGATGAATCTTTTTCATCTGAATTGTCCATCTTCAAAGAAGTGTGCCCAACACATGAGTTTGTCACCATTTGCTACTTAGAGCATCCAAAGGGCAAACATCTGTTCTCCTACCCATTGACTACCATCCTGATGCTCACCGGATTATTTCTTTGTTATTTCAGAGGAATTTGTGGCCACCTCAAATCAACCTGTACCTTTGCTTTAAAAAGGCAGCTTTTGCATTCCAATTTCTGCTCTGAACTAAATGAATCACAGACTCACAGAATCACAGAATTTCTAGGTTGGAAGAGACCTCTAGATCATCGAGTCCAACCTCTGACCTAACACTAACAAGTCCTCCACTAAACCATATCACTAAGCTCTACATCTAAATGTCTTTTAAAGACCTCCAGGGATGGTGACTCCACCACTTCCCTGGGCAGCCCATTCCAATGCCTAACAACCCTTTCGATAAAGAAGTTCCTCCTAACATCCAAACTAAAACTCCCCTGGTGCAACTTTAGCCCATTCCCCTTCATCCTGTCACCAGGCACATGGGAGAACAGACCAACCCCCACCTCGCTACAACCTCATTTAAGGTACCTGTAGAGAGCAATAAGGTCTCCCCTAAGCTTCCTTTTCTCCAGGTTGAATTAGCCCAGCTCCCTCAGCCGCTTCTCGTAAGACTTGTTCTCCAGACCCCTCACCAGCTCAGTCGTCCTTCTCTGGACTCTCTCGAGCACCTCCATGTCCTTCTTGGAGCAAGGGGCCCAAAACTGAACACAGTACTCGAGGTGTGGCCTCACCAGAGCTGAGTACAGGGGGACAATCACTTCCCTAGACCTGCTGGCCACACTGCTTCTTATACAAGCCAGGATGCTGTTGGCCTTCTTGGCCAGCTGAGCACACTAAGAAGATTAAGAAATGGGAATCCATATTCTATATAAGCGTTCTGGCCCCTCTGAGTTTCAGTTGAACTTATTAATAGTTTTATGTAACTTTTAAGTGTATTATTTTGGAAATGTCTGTATTTTTTATGGCTTCTATCTGTCACTTGAATATAAGTACAGCACAGTTTTAACAAAGAAAGAGTGCGTGTTGCACCTACATTTACCTAATCTTTCTCATTTTTCCAAACATAGGTCATTATACTGAACAACTGTTCGACTGAATGTATTAATTATTGTCAAAACACAACAGAGTTTATTTCATGTAACAGTCTGTCTTAGGAAGAAATGTAGTTATGTGAAAAATCAATTAAAAAAAAAAAGAAGAAATTAAAATTAGCGCCGATAAATTATTCTTTACAGAACTAAGAGAGGCCTCGAGATTAACTACCCTTGTCCTTATGGGGGACTTCAACTTGCCGGACGTTAACTGGGAGTGCCACACGGCTGACACGAGCAAGTCCAGGAGGTTCATGAAGCACCTAGATGATAACTTCTTGGTGCAGGTGCTAACGGAGCCAACTAGGAAAGGTGCCCTCCTAGACCTGTTGCTAGAAAACAGAGAGGGTCTGGTGGGAGATGTGGTGATTGGTGGCCGCCTCGGTCATAGCGACCATGAAGTGGTTGAGTTCAAAATTTATGGAGACAGAAGGAAAAGTGCCACCAAAACCTCATCCCTAGATATGGGGAAAGCGGACTTCAGGTTGCTCAGGGAACTAGTCAGCAAGGTCCCCTGGGAAACTGCTCTTGAAGGCCTCAATGTCCACCAGTGCTGGTCATTCTTTAAGCGATGCCTCCTAGAAGCACAAGATCAGGCAATTCCTAAATATCGCAAGTCAGGCAGGCGGGGCAGGAGGCCGGCGTGGCTGACCAGGAACGTTCTAATGGAGATTAGGCGGAAACAGAGAGTGTTTCGCTACTGGAAGGAGGGCCAGGTGTCATGGAAAGAATACAGGGATGCTGTTCGTGTTTGTAGGGAGAAAGTTCGTGCGGCCAAAGCACACCTAGAGTTGAAGCTGGCTGTGTCTGTGAGAGAAAATAGAAAGGGTTTTTTTAGATATGTGAATGGAAAAAGGAGAACTAAAGAATACATAGGGCCGCTCCTTGATAGGGAAGGTCTCCTCACAGACAATGACATAGGCAAAGCAGAGACGCTTAACGCCTTCTTTGCCTCTGTCTTCAATGCTGATGATGGGCTTCGGGACCCAGGGTGCCCTGAGCTGGAGGACCGGGACGGTGGGGATGACAAACTCCCAACCGACCCTGAACGTGTGCGGGATTTGCTACTCCACCTGGATCCCTACAAGTCCATGGGTCCGGATGAGATTCATCCCCGGGTGCTGAAAGAGCTGGCGGACGTCATCGCGGAACCTCTCTCAATTATTTTTCAACGATCCTGGGAATTTGGAGAGGTCCCGGTAGACTGGAAGCTGGCAAATGTTGTGCCGATTTTCAAGAAGGGTCAGAAAGAAGACCCTAGCAATTACAGGCCTGTCAGTCTCACGTCAGTGCCTGGTAAAATCATGGAGAAGATGGTTCTCGAACTTATTGAGGCGCACCTGGGGGACAAAGCAGTCATTGGTCCCAGCCAGCATGGGTTTGTGAAGGGTAGGTCCTGCCTAACTAACCTGATTTCCTTTTATGATAAGATCACCCGTATGGTGGACCAAGGGAAACCAGCTGATCTGATTTTTTTGGACTTCAGCAAGGCTTTTGACACGGTTTCCCATAGGATCCTACTGGACAAAATGTCCACCATACAGCTAAATAAAAACATCATACGATGGGTGAGCAATTGGCTAACGGGCAGGGCCCAAAGGGTTATGGTAAATGGGGCTGCGTCAGGCTGGCGGGCGGTCACCAGTGGGGTCCCTCAAGGCTCCATTTTAGGGCCGGTACTTTTCAATATTTTTATAAACGATCTGGATGTAGGAATAGAAGGTATTTTGAGCAAGTTTGCTGATGACACCAAACTTGGAGGAGTTGTGGACTCGAATGAGGGTGGAAAGGCCTTGCAGAGGGATCTGGATAGGTTGGAGAGCTGGGCGATCACCAACCGCATGAAGTTCAATAAGAGCAAGTGCCGGGTCCTGCACCTGGGACGGGGAAACCCTGGCTGCACGTACAGACTGGGCGATGAGACGCTGGAGAGCAGCCTAGAAGAGAGGGATCTGGGGGTCGTGGTAGACAGCAAGTTGAATATAGTTGAAGGTAGACAGCAGTGTGCCCTGGCAGCCAGGAGGGCCAATCGTGTCCTGGGGTGCATCAAGCACGGCATCGCTAGTAGGTCAAGGGAGGTGATTGTCCCGCTCTACTCTGCGCTGGTGCGGCCTCACCTCGAGTACTGTGTGCAGTTCTGGGCACCACAGTATAAAAAGGACATGAAACTGTTGGAGAGTGTCCAGAGGAGGGCTACGAAGATGGTGAAAGGCCTGGAGGGGAAGACGTACGAAGAACGGCTGAGGTCACTGGCCTGTTCAGCCTGGAGAAGAGGCTGAGGGGAGACCTCATCACAGTCTACAACTTCCTCGTAAGGGGGTGTCGAGAGGCAGGAGACCTTTTCTCCATTAACACCAGTGACAGGACCCGTGGGAACGGCGTTAAGCTGAGGCAGGGGAAATTTAGGCTTGACGTCAGGAGGGGGTTCTTCACAGAGAGGGTGGTTGCACACTGGAACAGGCTCCCCAGGGAAGTGGTCACTGCACCGAGCCTGTCTGAATTTAAGAAGAGATTGGACTGTGCACTTAGTCACATGGTCTGAACTTTTGGGTAGACCTGTGCGGTGTCAAGAGTTGGACTTGATGATCCTTAAGGGTCCCTTCCAACTCAGGATATTCTATGATTCTATGATTCTATGAAATCACAACTCTAGTGGTTCTCCTGGAAAATGCTAAGCCCAGCATGACCGTTCTCAAAACTTTTTCTACATAGTGCTGTATTTTCTCTGATACTATTCAGCTTGGAGTGGTATGTGGCAGTGTTGGCAGCATGGATTTCTGCCCAGTATTTTTATTCCTGACTTATGTAAATGGATTATTCACTGTTTTTTAGTTTTCCTTGGCAGCATTTTAAAGAAGTGTCACTTGTCCTCATCCAGACACTTGCATGTGCTGCTGGAAATTTCCTTGTTGCTGCTGCACATTTTAGAATTCCTTAGAACTGCTAACATTAATAAATAAAAGCCAGAGAAAATTATAAAGTAAAATAATGACCTGGATTCACAAACAGCTTAGTTTTTTATGTTGTTTTGAGTCAATTGTCCATCCATGTTATCCATTTTCATTTTTTGTTCCTTTCACTCATTTTCCATGTAAGGAACCTTTTCTCTAGTGGCAGTCTGTTAACTAAAACATCCTCATGGCTAGTTTATTTAGTAACAATTTTGATAATGCTATGTCTGTAATATTTAGTGCATGCATAAAAAAAGGAGAATATATTGTACGGTTGATTTCTCAATATTCATTTCCTGCTTCTGGTGATCAGTTGACTGCCTAACACAGAGTTACATTCGACAAAAATTAACATTTTGGGGGGTGGGGGGGAAAGTTAATTTGTTATTATTAGATGATTTCTGTCAGCTAAGAACACCTATACAGGCTTCCAAACAACAAGATTCTCCAGGAATTAATTGCTCAATAAACTGTCTTCTATCTTGTGCTTTCTACTATTCCATTCCAAAAATAAATAAATAAAAATAACAACAATTCAAATTTCTCTCCTAGGTTTCTTAAGACCACAAAAGGTGGAGGTGGAATTATTTTTATGTATTTGTTTTTCCGGACTTGACAAAGGCAGCTAACACTTCATGAGGTTGGAGTAAAAAGCGAAAGAAGTTTCAGCTTCTGGGTACAGATCTGTGTCAAGGACGTGAGAAGTATGACTGAGAACTGAGAAACCAGTTTTATTACATTATCATATAAAGTGTTTTTTTTTTTTGTTGTTGTTCTTTGTTTGTTTGTTTGTTTGATGGGGGGTAGGGAGGGGGAATTCAATCCTGAATTGGAAAAGAATAATACATGTAAAAGGCAATTCTACAATAGGTAAATGTAACCTCCAAAAGGTACTGTGGATTGTGGTCTTGTACTTAACCTAATTATTTTTTTATTTCAGTGTGTTTTTTGTTTGTTTGTTTTCAGGTTTATTTTTGATGAATGTGGAGATATAGGAGTCACATAAAACACACAAATATACAAATTTATTTATATATATGTGTATGTGTATATAAATACCTATTTTTGTGTGTCTATACATATGTATTTACTATCTGTATTTCCATACTCCATTAAACTGGTAAATTTTAAAAATGTAGATTAACTTTTCCTTTTAACGTGTATATTATACATAATTTAATAACTACATGCAATCTCTCATACACACAAACTATACAAAACATGAACAAAACACATATATTCAGACACAAAATTACATGTGATTTAATGCCTAAATAGTGCATGATAACGTCAAACTATTCAGCTGATGGTTGTATGAACAAGCAGCATCACAGTCACTTCAATCAGCTGAGTCAGGTTTCTGCAGACAGCATCTTAAACTTACTAGATGAAACACTATATAGGATTGTACTGTAATTCTAGAGGTGACATTCTGCTTAGAACTCATTTCCACAAACTTACATGCTAGTCCACGTTGAACATCTACATGCTAGACACTGTTGAAGTGTACCCCAAACATCTGTAAAAGGCTAAAATATACCACTGGTCCTCCAGGTTTCCTGTACCACCAGATGGAAAACGTAAACATTATACAGCAATGTGTCTATTCAAATACTCTTTCATTGCTATTTCCTTGCCTTCAACTGTTTCTTGATTTTCAGGAAAATTGGCAATAATCCTTCTGGTGTTTGGACTTCAGTTTTGTATCTCTATGATGAAAACCTATGTATATCCTACTTTTTTCCCCAAATCTAGTACTGATCTGGCCATGAGTTGAACCACAACTAATTATCTTTACATATATCTTTACACATATCTTTTTAGGACAGGTATATCCTTTTTACATTCCTGCTACAAAGAATTTGCACTTAGCACACTGCTGGTTAACCTCAATACAAATAATAGAAAATAAACTAGGCAGACTGAATGGTGCTTTAACCATTAGGGGTCATCTGCATTGTAATGAGATCCCCCACCATAGCTGTATTTGTGGTATAGTAAGGATTAGCTTAGGAAAATGCAATAGATCTGGAGTGAGATGCATACAGCTGCACATATCTGACACACAAGTGTTTGTCTTTTTATTTGACTATTTGTCAATATCAAAGTCAGATTAATTAGAGGATCTACATAGCTGCTTGAGAGAAGAATGATTTATCCATTGGCACTGGTAATACCAATCCTTTCTCCCATATTAGGCTCTGTGTTTGGGTTATAAACTCTACTCCATCGTTCCTGCAGACTGAGACAGTATCAAGTTATCCACTCTTTCAACAATTCATTGGTAGAGGTATTGAATTAAAATGAGGTAGGTACAGGTGGTAGCAGCTGTTAAATATAAAAATATAAATATAAATATAAATATAAATATATAAATTATATACTGTCTTTTTGTTTGTCCGCTTTATTCAAGTAGCTTGCTGATAAATTTTCATCAAATTGTGGATGTTTTCTTGATTCATTTTTTCCACTAAGGACTGGGTAGTCTTACAATGTTAGGAATTCTATTTAATTGTTAGGAATTCATTTAATATGAAGCTGGACCTTTCAGGGAGAAGAATATAAAGCATATATCAAGCATGATACAAAGAGAAGTGTATTGTGCATGAAATACAGGCAAAAGAAAAAAGACCTGGAGGAGGCTATTCAAATTCTGACAGTCCTGCAGTGGCTGCAGTGGCAAGTGAATTTAGAAAGAGCTGTAGCAAAATCAGGCAATATACAAACATACATCACCTTCAGGACAGGCTGCTCATGGCTGGTAGCAGCTACTTATTGGACTGGTAGTGGTTACACAGAAATCTTGATCAAGAGCAATAGTAAAAGCTCTTTTCCTGCCTTTTTCTTCAAAATGTGTGACTACTTAGTATAAGCTAAGTAGCTTAGTACTGCCACAGAAAGGTAAAAGCTAGGCTAGAATTATATTAAATATTTGGTGAATGGAAATTTAAGCCTAGCAAGGAAATTAATTATCCCCACACAATATATATGAAATCAAATTTATTAAGTCAGGAGTTTTGGTATCAGAGGTTCAGTTTTGGATTGCTACTTGGCATTTTAGATATCAGGACATTATTCTCAGAGATGCCTAACTTCTTTCTGCAATCCATCTGCTATTGATACTCCAGATGTAGTGACTAGCCCTGTTAAACCCAATAACCGTACTGGTGGACGCATCTCAGAGAGAGGAAACGTGAATAATGTAACCCTAACAGTTGCAACAGATCCTTAGCAGTTAAGCTTTAACCAAAAACTCTCTCTCTCTGTCTCTCTCTCTTTCTCTCTCTCATCACATGTTAATAGACATCTTTATGCAGAGAGATCTTTATTTCCTCTCTTTGGAGATACAGCTGTCATGTTAAATGCTAATGAGGATCTTCAGCACATATGCAGGATAATTTCTTGTGGTACTCTGAGCACTTGACCTGCCAGGCTGTTTAACCTAAATACCTGCAGCTTTTTTAAGCTACACCTATGATTATCCTGCAAAGAAAGACAGCACATCTACAATTATATAATAATTACATATAATTTAACTGTAGCAGATACAGAGGAAAGATTCATCTTTTCTCTGGCAAGTACTCTGCTTTAGATGGAAATAAATGTGAAATGAAATAGTTAAAGGCATTTTTGTTGTTGTTGTTTGCTTTTCATACACTAATGTACTTCAGATCTATTAAGACACATTTTGCTATTAGTCATATACACTAGGTCCAAAGAAAAACCTGACAGTTATAGTTATTGTAGAATTATAGAACATCTTGGATAGGAAGGGACCTTAAAGATCACCTAACTCCAACCCCCCTGTCGTAGGCAGGGATACCCCCTACTAGATCAGGTTGGCCAAGGCACCATCCAACCTGGATTTGAACACCTCCAGAGATGGGGTATCCACAACTTCTCTGGGCAATCTGTTCCAATGCTTCACTGCCCTTACAGTGAAGATTTTCCCCCTACTGCCTAGTCTAAATCTATCCTCTTTTAATTTAAGACCATTCCTCCTCATCCTACCATTACCTACCTGAGTAAAGAGTCCTTCTCCATCCTTTTTACAAAAACCCTTTAAGTATTGAAAGGTTGCAATGAGGTCTCCACGGAGCCGTCTCTTCACCAGGTTGAACATTCCCAGCTCTCTCAACCTTTCTTCACAGGAGAGGTGCTCCAGCCCTCTGATCATCTTTGTGGACTCGCTCTAATAGGTCCACATCTTTCTTGTGCTGGGGACCCCAAATCTGGACTCCAAGTCTAGACTCCAAGTACTTGTAATCCAACTATTATGACTGGAGCCTCTGAAGGGCAGAGCAGAGGGGCACAATCACCTCCCTCCACCTACTGGTCACTCCTCTGTTGATGCAGCCCAGGACGCAGTTGGCCTTCTGGGCTGCAAGCGCATGCTGCTGGCTCGCATTGTTCTCCTGCCTGGAATTGCCCGGACCCAGGTGCAACATTTTGCACTTGGACTTCCTGAACCTCATTAGGTTCATATGGGCCCACTTCTCAAGCTTGACCAGGTCCCTCTGAATGGCATCTCTTCCTTCTGTTGTATCAACTGCTCCACTTAGCTTGGTGTCATCTGCAAACATGCTGAGGGTGCACTCTCCCAGATGCCATCTAGATGTTCAGGGTCTCAAGAGAGGTGGAAAGCCTGACCAGTATTGAAAACCAAGGCAAGTAAGTTGTTTAGTACCTCTGACTTATCGACATCTGTTACCATTTCTCTGTTTTAATTTGTCAGAGGTGCTACACTCTCCCTAGCCTTTTATACTTATTTATTTATTTATTTTTGTAGCTAATGTACCTGTAGAGTGTAGAACCCCCTCTTGTTTTTTTGTTTGTTTGCTTTGTTTCATTTTTGTTTTGTTTTGTTTTGTTTTGTTTTTGCATCCCTCACCATGTTTAGTTCTGTCAGTGCCTTGGCTTTCCCCCTGGATCCTGTTACAAAATTCCTTTTAGAACACTAGAAAATTTGGATGAAAATGGACATCTTATGCTGTTGTAACTTAATGAATCCAAAGGAGGGGAAGAGTATGGGACTAAATGCAAAGGTAATTGCCAACAGAAACATTATATTTTCTAAAGAAAGCATGTATTTAGATTGCCTGCTGTGAAACAGCATTCTGCACTGGCCTGTTTTCACACACTGAGTAACTAATCTCAGTGCAGTGCTGACAGGTGCAGACCTTATGGCTTTCACTACCAGTTCCATCTGAAGTGATGGGCATGCGTTCCTTCATCTGTCACTCAGCAGTTAGTGTTCTGAATCTCAGCTGTGCTCTACTTCCTCATCAGTTATTATGTACTAAATGTATTAACTGAGTGAAAAGAAATGGGTAGATACCTTCAGTGTTTAGTTGGTGCTCACTTCTGAAAATTGGCATTGGGAGTATTGGTAAAGGCTGCTGTTGAGAATCCAGTAGTTCAAACTTCATTAGCAGTAGGAGGTCTGAAAAATGGATGATTGTAACTTTTTAACTGTAACTTTTTCCATTAGTATCCATAATTAAGTGCATTATATTTTGACTTTTTCACTTTTTTTTTTTTTTTATTATTATTATATATTATTATTTTTAAAAATGGAGAGCAGATGTTTTAAACTGAAGACTTTTCTTACACTCTGAAATTTTTTTGGTCCTGCCTCTGCTACCATTTCTCTGATTATTTCCTGATGTTGTCACTGTGCCTCTGACAAGAAAGGGAAGATCAGGAGTGACACAGGGGGGAGAGGGAAGCAGCTCTATGTGTAAAAGGCAACATATTCCTGTGGCTTTATTAAGGATTCTCTGATAGGCAGGTATGAATGTAAGTGTCCGTTACATTCTGGGCTCTGATGTTTGTGAGCTTTATGCACTAAACTTTCATTTCAGCCTTCTCTTTATTTCTGTCTTTTGTTTAGACAAAATTTCTTCTCAGAAAGCGTAGTCAGGCATTGGAATGGGTTGGCCAGGGAAGTGGTGGAGTCACCATCCCTGGGGACATTTAAGGAAAGGTTGGATATGGTGCTTAGGGACGTGGTTTAGTGGGTGATATTGGTGGTAAGGGTGGTAAGGTTGGACCAGGTGATCCTGGAGGTATTTTCCAACCTTCATGATTCTATGATTCTATGTATTTTATTAATACTGTATAGTATTAGTTTCTGAAATAGTTACCACAAACGGTGGTAAAAGTCCAGACTTATTACATCCCTTTGGTTATCTTTATTAACCTAACTGAATTCTTATAAAAAAAAAGGTATCATGTTTGCTTGACAGGTCTTGTTTAATGGGGAAACAAAAAAGCAAACTACAACAAAACATGGAAAAACAAACAAAAATATTTTTATGTTAGCAAGCATTAATTGTATGACAGTTCTGCAGTTTGTCTTTATTTTAACCCCTCTTCAATGTTTCATGTCACTTAACCTAGCACAGGGACAACCTGTTATCTCTTAGTTATCATGGCAAGGAAGTTCACTGGAATGTATCCGATTCCTTTCAGTTAATGAACAAAAAAAACTTGGACCTTCAATCCTAGGAATAAACCAGCTTTTATTTATTTATTTATTTATTTTTTCTGATAAGTAGACCTTGATATCCTCCAAATCTTTATTACATTGTCTAATATTTTCTAAAATACCTTTTTCCCCCATACTTCATCTCCTAAGCCTGCATAAATCAATGTGTCAATTAGTATTTCAAGTAATGACAAATGAAGTGAATGGCTCAAAAGCAGCACTCTTAGTGGCCTGGTGTTTCTTAAATAAGATTCACTAAAATGTTAATAGAAGAATAAACATCAAAAGTGAATCTGATAAGTATTAAGCATATTGTATTTGGAATGATTCATAGTTAATTCTTTTGCCTTTTTTTTTTTTTTTTTTTTTTTTTTCCCCAACGGTAGGAACAAGAGAGTTACAACATATAAAAGGAGATATGCAGATACTAAAAATGTAAATAACATTTTTACATGTTGTGGCATGCTGTCTTTGATAAGATGTGCAATCTAAATATTGGTCCCATAATTAATCTTGGACTTGTGTTATTTGGTGCTAGTGCAGTCTTTCTTTAGTCACTCTGGAGAATTCCCACAAACCTTCCCAGAATCAGAAATGCACTTCTCTTTCAGAGGAAATTAGTGCATAAACTGTATCCAGTAATAACCTGTGCTCAAACCCTGTAAAGTTTGATAGTGTTGCCTTCAAAATTGGGGAAGTCTAGACTAATCTAGAAGATATGAAGAGAAGGTTGAAGCTGTATCTGGATACAGGAAGAAGACCTGTATGTGAACATAGAGCTGGGCATCATACAAGATGAATGGGGAGCAAAAGAAGCAGAGATGGAAATCATTTCCCCAGGAAGTCCCAGGGACAAAAATACAGACATTTTTCTTTTTTAGGAGGAGATGGAGAACTGAGGGAACAGTAAAGAAGTTTTACTATGCTGCTTCTAGAACCTATATCAGAAACAGAAGGAAAAGAGAAGCTCCTTAGGTTGTGTCTGTTCTTTCTCTGTACTTGTTGCCTGGACCATATTTAAGCATTTCAGACTCTCCCCACAGCATGAACTAAAGATCAAAATATTTTAGCAGATAAGATTGAAAATTGTGAGGAAAAGATCCAGCCACAGATCAAGCAAAGCCTATTGCCTGATACAGTAACAATGCTAGCTCACAGGATCTGTAGGAAAGGATCCATAAATATCTATATTACTATTCATCTTGTTATTCACCTTGCATATTAAAATTTCCTTAAACATATTTCAGTAGTTTGTCACTACAAAAATCTCAGACATAGTAAATAAAAATGAAGATACATAATATTAAATCTGTGGTCTTTTTGCATTAAATTTTGAAGGAACAATGCTAACTGTCCAATGGCACCATTTGACTGATCTGCAGCATGTTGCTAGTCTCCAAAAGACAACAACAAAAAAAATAAATCAGAAAATATTTTTTCAGATGTTTTTTCTTTCTTTCTTTCTTTCTCTCTTTCTTCCTCTTTCTTTCTTTCTTTCTTTCTTTCTTTCTTTCTTTCTTTCTTTCTTTCTTTCTTTCTTTCTTTCTTTCTGTCTTTCTTTCTGTCTTTCTTTCTGTCTTTCTCTCTCTCTCTCTCTCTCTCTCTCTCTCTCTCTCTTTCTAACTTTCTGTGTGTGTTTGGCTTAACTTTGCACATGTAATACCGAGTGTTTATGTAGACATCTTGAAATCATATCAATACAACAATTAGGGAAACTGACTGAAATCAAGCTCTTGACTCCTGATTCTGGTACCGGAATTTGAAGCAGGGCCATTTCATCCCATGCGGGGGTCACCTCATGACAGTCGTTCAACCTGGGAAGAAAAATCACCATCCATACTTTAGTATGAAAGTATGTGCAAGAAAAGCAGGTCCCTAATTTTTTTGTAGATCAGCTTCTCAAATCCTGTAGCCCTTTCCAAATGAGCAGGAATCTGCAGAGTGCTGACTGTCTCACAGAATAAATGAATACAGTCATCATCAGTTATATATTGTTGGTTAAAAAAAAAAAAAAAAAAAAAAAAAGATTCTGAAAATAATCAGGACATAGTCAAGGCTTTTTAAAATACCATGTGAAAAGCCAGAGGCACTGATAGACTGAGAAGTTGTCAAGACACACCATGGGTTACATAAGACCCAACTCTCAATCAAGATCAGAAAAAACAGCATCTGAACACCAGCCTTTCAAAAAAAACCAAACCAAACCAAAACAAAACAAACAACAGCAACAACAAAAACCTATTTTAAATCCTTAGTATAATTTATATTTGATAGAGTTTTCTGGAAATAATGTCCTCATTCTATGGAAAATATTAAAATTATAAACATTCTATTTTATCTTGAATATAAATAAAATTCAATCTCAGTATTTAAAAAATAATAATTATATATATTTTTTTAAAAAGATCATAATATTATCACTATATTTCAATTCATTTCATAATATTGTTTTATTAATTCATAGCATTTAGAATGGCTTGATTTCTTTACTCCCTTCTCCTCTTCTTCCCACCCTCCCCCCCCCCAATCCCCTCCCTGTAAAGTTTGTTAAAATTGCTTAACAAAAGAGCTGTTTTGAACTAGGGCAAGAAAACTTCTTAGGTTAGTAAATGTGAAAGCCATTCTGAAATAGTTTTAAGTGAACAGTCAATAAAATACACTCATCACCATGAACTATTTCAGTTTGATCAATTAACATTTTCACAAGAGATGGGGAAAGTGTCAGATGATTTCCAAACCAATATAGTGAATATATGGTTGTTATCTATTCTTGCTAAATGCAAGAACTTTAAAAACTGCTATGAATTATTCAGTTGTTTGGAAGAATAAGACAGTTTTATATAACTAAGTTTGTGAAAATATTGGAGAATTCATTTTCCATTGGGGAGGTGAAAGGACTATGATGTATTTGAGAAAAGTCTTTCTTTTGAGAGTTTACATTAAGTGCTTTCATGTATATTCATTTAATTACAAGGAGTTATTAATGCCTACTATGAAGTTAATGATAATGAAGAAAAGTATAAAAATATAACTGAAAAAAAAAAATCTGACAATAGAAAGAAACAATATGAGAAAATAGATTCAAATTAAAACTGTATCATTTGAAAAGAACCTATATTTTAAGAGGTCTAATCTTCCTACATGTCTAAATAATTAAAATAAGGTTCTTTCTAGGACTTTAAAAGTGCATTTCACTACAAGGCAATTGAAACTTCTACAGAGTATGACGGAAATAATTTTTGTTCATAAATAAATCATCATCATCATCACCATCATGTAAGACTGTGTTAGTGTTTATGCTATTAGTTAAATTAAATGTGACAGGAACAGTACGTCTGGAGATTTTCAGTATTAATAAGCTTGTACCTTGGAGTGTTTTGTTTCTTTAGGATACCTTTGGCCATATTGCCTAAGGAAGTTTTTTACATGTTAATTCAGCTTGCTCTTTAAACAGCAGTTTTGATATATGCAACACATGTATATACACATTACCTTCCTACAGTTAGTGCCTCTGTGTGTCCACTTCTTATCCTCTCACTTCAGGAAAAGAATGCCTATTATGACTCACAAACACGAAAGTACAAACACAGGGGTTGACTGGAGGCAGAAGTGACCTCTTCTGGGAATCATGTGCTAGATAAAAGGCCTCTGTTCTGAAGGTTTTCATTTGGGCAATGTCTTACTCACACTGAAAGTTTGGGTAGAAAAGCAGAAAGCGGAGCTTACCTATTGGGAAGCAGTCAAAAATGAGGTAAAATGAAGTAATAACTATATTGCTATAATATACTATATATGTTTCTAATATATATAATATATATAATATAATATATATATTATATATACATAATACACTTTATATATTTCTAATGTTTATGAAGATAGGGTATCTTTTGACATGACAAACAAGTTCTAAGTGGCTTCTGTAAAATCAACCATGACCAGCTGATATCAAAACCAAAGCATTTCAGGCACTTCATTTTATTACTATAAACATACTTATATAATTAGGAAGATTAATCACAGGTAGGAATCAATTAACTTTTCATTGTCATTCCTAGTAGGGTCGTTGTTCTAAACCTAGAGATGAGGATATCTAGCTACATTTCCTCTCTCTCCATACCTATTCCTCTGCTGCTGTGCTGGCAGCTTATATTTTCCATCACCTTGCTGTAGTATCTCCCTGTCTGCCTGCTCTAATAAATTTAAAAAGCTTGGGAATCATCATAAACCACTCCTCTGTATAGTCTCAGCTAAAACAAGAGCAAATAACAAGTGAAATATTCTAAGAATGCATTTGCCCAACAACATAGTTTGTGTTAATCACAGTATAGTAAACCATGAGCAAGTATATTAAAATCAATCCATATTCAAGCTGCCCCAGTACATTAAAAACTGAGTCAAATTCCTTGCTGCTGCAAGCACATTTGACACACAACAAAATTTTCTCTTTCTAAATGTCTATATTCTTTTTCTCTGCAATACTTACATTAACAAAGATGAAATGCCACACACACACATCTTTCAGTTAGACAGCCCATTAATCCCCCAAGGGAAAAACAAACAAACAAACAAACAAAACTATGTAACTTCTATTTTGAGTTTGTTTGTTTGTTTGTTTTGTTTTTTCTTTCTTTCTTCAATGAAAGTCAAGTCATATATCACTTTTCTGAATGGCACCATATAAAAGAACATTTCAGGTGACCTATGATTCTTCAACCATTTGATTCACAGCACTGAAGCTAAAATTAAGAGGTTTTAAATACTTTACAATGAAACTTCAATACTAAACTTTTCTCTTAAACATAGTAGCATTTAATTTATATCTTCCTAATGTGTTTGCAATCCATTTAAAAAGAAAGTTTGAAATTTATGGGCATATATCTAATAACTAGATTAAACTGAGTATGGAAGAACTGTCATGTATAATAGCCATAAAATTACAGTTATGCAGCAGAGGCATCATACGTAATAACCTTGGCAAAGTTTAGCTCTAGGATAATGAAGTATTTGCTCACTTTCCAGACCTCACCTATGAGGGTTTAGTGAAGAACAGCTCGTGCCAAAATACAGTCAAGGCCCTGACCTGGAGAATCAGCAGACCAGAGCTCCAGGATACATTGCAATTCACAGTACTGTGGATTTTCACCATATGCTAGTATTCCTCAATCCTTTGCATACATATAATGATATATATTCAGCAAACATGACTTGTTATTTGCCTTGTTGCAACCTGCCTGGTGATTACAGTAGTTTAATGGTAGATGAAAGCTTAAACATCTTCAGAGATTCATGAAATTCCAGATTATTCAACAAGCCAAGCCCTGCGAACTGTGCTCTTGAGAAAGTGTTAGTCCTCAGGAAGAAGCAGGGCATTGCTCTGCTGAAAATAGTGTCAAGTCCTGGAGTGTGTGGTGACCCAGACATCTCTCACATATGGGACTTCTGCAACTGCAGCCAGGATCCTCCTTGCATCATTTGTGAGCTTCTTTCTAATGCATTTCAGTCTCCAGGCATCCTGCCTATAAACTACAGATTGTCCCTGTAGGGCCAAATGATGTAAATCTTGTCATTATGTTAGGTATGTTCAAGATCTGTCCCTTTCCTGGTAGAAAAATGCAGTCATTATTTCACACAAACAGTAACATCTAAGAATGTTTAGTCACTGATTGCTTGGTGACAACACCTCTGTATTCATATTGTCAGGGTTGCTCCCACTATGTATTAATCTTTCATCATAAATTATTTCCTTTTTTATTGCTAATTGCAGTGCTTTCTATTAAGATGCTCTCAGAGAAGTTATCAGTACAAGCAATTCTTGAAACAGCATATTAAGAAAGGAGTTGTTCTCAAGTTAGACTAAACTTGAATAAAGTAGAAGATGATATCACAAACACTTAAACAACAGAACAATTTGAGACATCTTTTACAAATTCCACAATTCCCTTTGGTCTTCATTAGAACAAGTAAAAGAAAATGTTAATTTCAGTCAGCTGGCAAAAAGTGTTGCTGTCAGAGTCAGGCTTTTGGAGTTCAGTTTTCAATGCTTGCAAAAAAAATGGTATAACACAAAATACATTGTTTCCTTCTAAAAAAAATAAATATATAAATCTGTTTTTTGTTAGTTTGTTTGTTTCTGTTTGTGCATTTGAACTGTCACAAATCCAGAGAGTATGTTAAAACTTGTCTGTCTCTGTATAAAATGTATTTTTTTTATGAAGAAGAAGAAGAAATTAATAACAAAACAACCTACATTAAAAATATGATTTTTTTGTTTGTTTGTTGTTGGTGTGTTTTGTTTGTTCTCTCATGAAAACTAATAAGGAGTCTATATGAGCCTATATATTTAGAAGCCTGATATATGTAGAATTGAATTAGAAACCTAATAAGAGTCTACTAGTAATAAAAAGTATTTGACATCTGAATCCTGGGTACTTAATCACTGCAAAGTAAGTCCCTAAAATTATTTGAGGGACTTCAACAAAAAAATCTTCAAAAATCTTGCATTTTGACATGTTAGAAACTTTTGTTTCTAAGATTTCATTAATTTTTTTTCATATAATCATAGAATCATAGAATATCCTGAGTTGGAAGGGACCCTTAAGGATCATCAAGTCCAACTCTTGACACCGCACAGGTCTACCCAAAAGTTCAGACCATGTGACTAAGTGCACAGTCCAATCTCTTCTTAAATTCAGACAGGCTCGGTGCAGTGACCACTTCCCTGGGGAGCCTGTTCCAGTGTGCAACCACCCTCTCTGTGAAGAACCCCCTCCTGACGTCAAGCCTAAATTTCCCCTGCCTCAGCTTAACGCCGTTCCCACGGGTCCTGTCACTGGTGTTAATGGAGAAAAGGTCTCCTGCCTCTCGACACCCCCTTACGAGGAAGTTGTAGACTGTGATGAGGTCTCCCCTCAGCCTCTTCTCCAGGCTGAACAGGCCAGTGACCTCAGCCGTTCTTCGTACGTCTTCCCCTCCAGGCCTTTCACCATCTTCGTAGCCCTCCTCTGGACACTCTCCAACAGTTTCATGTCCTTTTTATACTGTGGTGCCCAGAACTGCACACAGTACTCGAGGTGAGGCCGCACCAGCGCAGAGTAGAGCGGGACAATCACCTCCCTTGACCTACTAGCGATGCCGTGCTTGATGCACCCCAGGACACGATTGGCCCTCCTGGCTGCCAGGGCACACTGCTGTCTACCTTCAACTATATTCAACTTGCTGTCTACCACGACCCCCAGATCCCTCTCTTCTAGGCTGCTCTCCAGCGTCTCATCGCCCAGTCTGTACGTGCAGCCAGGGTTTCCCCGTCCCAGGTGCAGGACCCGGCACTTGCTCTTATTGAACTTCATGCGGTTGGTGATCGCCCAGCTCTCCAACCTATCCAGATCCCTCTGCAAGGCCTTTCCACCCTCATTCGAGTCCACAACTCCTCCAAGTTTGGTGTCATCAGCAAACTTGCTCAAAATACCTTCTATTCCTACATCCAGATCGTTTATAAAAATATTGAAAAGTACCGGCCCTAAAATGGAGCCTTGAGGGACCCCACTGGTGACCGCCCGCCAGCCTGACGCAGCCCCATTTACCATAACCCTTTGGGCCCTGCCCGTTAGCCAATTGCTCACCCATCGTATGATGTTTTTATTTAGCTGTATGGTGGACATTTTGTCCAGTAGGATCCTATGGGAAACCATGTCAAAAGCCTTGCTGAAGTCCAAAAAAATCAGATCAGCTGGTTTCCCTTGGTCCACCATACGGGTGATCTTATCATAAAAGGAAATCAGGTTAGTTAGGCAGGACCTACCCTTCACAAACCCATGCTGGCTGGGACCAATGACTGCTTTGTCCCCCAGGTGCGCCTCAATAAGTTCGAGAACCATCTTCTCCATGATTTTACCAGGCACTGACGTGAGACTGACAGGCCTGTAATTGCTAGGGTCTTCTTTCTGACCCTTCTTGAAAATCGGCACAACATTTGCCAGCTTCCAGTCTACCGGGACCTCTCCAAATTCCCAGGATCGTTGAAAAATAATTGAGAGAGGTTCCGCGATGACGTCCGCCAGCTCTTTCAGCACCCGGGGATGAATCCCATCCGGACCCATGGACTTGTAGGGATCCAGGTGGAGTAGCAAATCCCGCACACGTTCAGGGTCGGTTGGGAGTTTGTCATCCCCACCGTCCCGGTCCTCCAGCTCAGGGCACCCTGGGTCCCGAAGCCCATCATCAGCATTGAAGACAGAGGCAAAGAAGGCGTTAAGCGTCTCTGCTTTGCCTATGTCATTGTCTGTGAGGAGACCTTCCCTATCAAGGAGCGGCCCTATGTATTCTTTAGTTCTCCTTTTTCCATTCACATATCTAAAAAAACCCTTTCTATTTTCTCTCACAGACACAGCCAGCTTCAACTCTAGGTGTGCTTTGGCCGCACGAACTTTCTCCCTACAAACACGAACAGCATCCCTGTATTCTTTCCATGACACCTGGCCCTCCTTCCAGTAGCGAAACACTCTCTGTTTCCGCCTAATCTCCATTAGAACGTTCCTGGTCAGCCACGCCGGCCTCCTGCCCCGCCTGCCTGACTTGCGATATTTAGGAATTGCCTGATCTTGTGCTTCTAGGAGGCATCGCTTAAAGAATGACCAGCACTGGTGGACATTGAGGCCTTCAAGAGCAGTTTCCCAGGGGACCTTGCTGACTAGTTCCCTGAGCAACCTGAAGTCCGCTTTCCCCATATCTAGGGATGAGGTTTTGGTGGCACTTTTCCTTCTGTCTCCATAAATTTTGAACTCAACCACTTCATGGTCGCTATGACCGAGGCGGCCACCAATCACCACATCTCCCACCAGACCCTCTCTGTTTTCTAGCAACAGGTCTAGGAGGGCACCTTTCCTAGTTGGCTCCGTTAGCACCTGCACCAAGAAGTTATCATCTAGGTGCTTCATGAACCTCCTGGACTTGCTCGTGTCATCCATGTGGCACTCTCTTAGTTCTGTAAAGAATAATTTATTGGTGCTATCGTCCTGGCCAGGCGGTCTGTAATAGACTCCCACAACGACATCCCCTTTATTCGTTCGTCCCTTGATCCTTACCCAGAGGCTTTCAACTTTGCCATCGCCGACCTGAAGTTCCACACAGTCCAGCCCCTGCTTTACATACATTGCCACCCCACCACCTCGCCTACCCTGCCTGTCCCTCCTGAAGGGCCTGTAACCATCTATCGCAACACCCCAGTCACAGGACTCATCCCACCAGGTTTCGCTTATGCCGATGATGTCGTAGTTGCGGGACTGGGCCAGGACTTCTAGCTCATCCATTTTATTCCTCATACTGCGTGCGTTCGTGTAAAAGCACTTCAGGTGTGTCTCCTTACACTCAGCACCTTGTGGATCTGACCGAAGGACCTCATTGGCACACAGCCCCTCTGATTCTAGCGTACCATCCCTTAGGTCTTCACCAGCGCGCCTGGTTTTAGCCCCTTCCCCCTTCGACTCTAGTTTAAAGCCCTACCTACCAGCCCTGCCAACTCCTGACCAAAGATCCTTACCCCTCTCCGAGAGAGGCGCATCCCATCCGGTGCCATCAGGCCCGGTGTAGCGTAGACCTTCCCGTGATCAAAGAACCCAAAATTCTGCCGGTCACACCAGTCTCGAAGCCACGAGTTTATGTGAACAGCACGCCTTTCAGCTTCGATCCCCCCTATCAGAAGGACAGAGGCAAACACAACCTGCGCCCCTGATCCTCTAAGTAGTCGCCCCATATCCCTAAAGTCTCTTTTGATCGCCTTCGGACTTCTCGTTTTTACTTCATCGCTACCAGCCTGAAAGACCAGTAGCGGGTAGTAGTCAGTGGGCCGTACCAGGCGCTTGACTTTCTTGGCAAAGTCTCTCACCCGAGCCCCAGGGAGGCAACAGACTTCTCTGTGGGTTGGGTCCAGTCGGCATATTGGTCTCTCTGTCCCTTTCAGGAGGGAGCCCCCTATAACAATAGCCCTTCTTTCTTTTTTGAAGGATGATGTGGCAATGCGATGTGTAGGTCGCCTTGTCTTAGGCGCCCCCTCCAACTGGGACGGGTTTTTATCTACTTTGTCATTTAGATTGTCTTGTTCTAGTCCTTCATATCGATTATTTAAGGGTAGATGAGAAGGTGAGGTGGGCAGAGAGAGGGCTCACCTACCACCCCGAATAGGCACCTGCCTCCATTCCCCCCCTTGATCTAGGTCCCCTCCCGCTGCCTGGCAGGAGGAGGGAGTCTCTGTCTTCTGCATAACAGGAGACGCCTGTGCTGTGGCAGGCTTGTGAGCCTGCCTCAGAGAGGGTAGAGCGCACCTCCACCAGTCAATTTCCCTCTCTGATTCCCTGATGCTCCTGAGCCTGTTCACCTCCTCCCAGAGCTCCGCTACCTGGCTGAGCAGTTCTTCAACCTGGGCACACCTCCCACAGGCATACCCAGCACTGCTGTTGGAGACCGACAGAAGGCTGGGGCACACTCTGCAGCCCAGGACCTGGACGGCTGCGTGCTTCCCCGAGCCCTCCGTCTGAGTAGCCACACTGGTGACCGTGGCTGGAGATGCCGCACGAGATGCGGAGGCCATGGTTTTCTGCCTGGTTGATACCATGGTCAGGTTCTACGCAAGCAGGTTACAAGCACCGAAGGGAGAGGCAGCTGCAACAGAGCGACGATGGGCCCCCCGCTCTCCCTGCCCACGCGAACTGCCGCGCCACGCCCTTCGATGTGCCACGCCCTGTTTGCCTGTCCTGTTCGCCATGCTCCTGGTTGCTCACGCTCCCTAGGGGCAACTTTTAAACAGCCTGGGAGGGGGCGTTGCTGGCTCTGCCCGCGCCTCATCAGCCTCCCTCGCGAGGACTGCCGGGTCCCGGCGGCTCCCCTGAGTGGCCTCGATGCCGGACAAAAAGCCCTGCCCGCCTCGGTCCCCTGCTCTGCTGCAGAACACGTCTGCCCCGGAGCCGACCGCCTCAGCAAAATTTAGCCCAAGCCACACAGTCCTGGATTTAATGTTCCAGTTAAAGTTACTAGCACATCCTGTGTGAAATGGTAAGTACTGTCATTGTGCTATTTAAAGTCACTGATCAATGGCCTCATGTGTGATGGACCTAGTACTGATGGTATGGAGAACACCTGGATTTTGTAAAAGCTGGAAAAATCTAGACATGTTAAAATAAACACATACACACACACAAAGAGCATTCAAAAACAATGAAATCATAATGCAGATTTAAAATAAATAAATAAAAAAAAAATAAAAAGCATCTTTTAACTGCTGTCTGTATTTTTAAGTCATTAGGAAGATTTTTATGTTTATCCTTATAATTCTAATGAGTATGCAATATCCACTATTTACACTGATGACAAGGTGGAAATCAGAGGTGATTTTGGTTCTGGAAAATAAAAATCAAATTTTATTAAAAAAAAAAAAAAGTTTTCTGGAAGGACTTTATGTCTAGGTCAGAAGGTTTTGACTCCAAAGAAAAGACAGCTTGTGCTAAAAATTCTTGCCAGAAATAAACCTTATCCTCACTATTAGATACAATACTTTTTTCACAGTTTTAATCATTTAGCATGATTCTCTAGGAGCTGCA